>NC_051189.1:51477560-51505060 GCF_015220075.1 Falco rusticolus
TAAATTGTAATGGTGATTTGGATTCATCTGTTGTTTTTTCACCATGATTCTCTACATTTACATTAGTCCTCTTCAAAAAGGATCTCCAGCAAGTATGTCACATACCTCACAAGTTACTGTTTTTTTAACCTAGTTTTTCTTGTGGAAAATGTAAAGTCTGTTTTTCTACCTGTTTATTTTTAAATAAAAAAAAATCTCTTATTTTATGTCAGATATTTTGTATGATTATTTCATTTTTTAACAAGTGATAATTGATCATTTGTTCTGCTTATGACCTCTAAAAATTGTGCAGATGGGTTGTGTCAGCAGTCATTTCTTACACCCTGGAAGTCATTTGCATTTAAAGTAATATTTTGTTGGTGGATAACCTTAAATTAATAAACTTACAGTTGACAGAAAATATAGCAAGGGAAAATTTAGGCACTTCTTAAATTCAATCAGAGTTTAGATAAAACACAGACTATATTAATGTATGGGCACTGTTATAAACTCTATTAATATAGCTGAAAGCCGTCAAGCACCAGTGACTCCCAGAAACATAAAAAAGTTTGTATTAAAAATCACTGAACAGTACAAAAATGGGAACAATACATATAAATTAAATTCTACACCCAACTTTATAAAATACCTTTCTATATAGAAGTATCTTTTCCTGCTATGCACAATGTATTGTAGTAAATTTTAGATTTTTATACTGTAAATACTTGTACAGTTTATGGGTATATGTGTATTCTCATAGGATTGTTAACATTGTTAAATTGGTACACATAGTTAAGAAAATATTTTTTTTTAGTTAAGCAGATCTTTGTAGAAGTTACTAATAACAGCAGTATTTACTGTTGTCTGCGTTTGTGTGATTCTCAGCTGAACACTTCTCTTGTGTATCCAGTGACAAATAGCAATCACTTTACCATTTATCTTATGACAAATGGCAGATTCAGCCACAAACTGCTGGCCGTAGCAAACTTACAGGATGAAGTTCTTTATTGTTTATGGTTTGTGGGTTGATGTATTCATGCCTTGTTTATTTGTGAAATGAACAAAAATCAGTAAGCAGGCATGAACAAAAAATTTGGCCGCACAATCTATTGTTCTCCCCACCCATCCCCATTTTCCAAGGACCTTGCAAGGAAATTCGCTGAACTAGGTCTAAGCTGTAAGCTGCCTTTAGAAAAAAAAAAAAAAAAGTCATTAGAGGATGCACCAAATTGTGACATTATGCCCTTAAGCCAAAATAACACTGAATGGAGTTCCTACCTCGCATTAACCTCCTGAATAAGGGTCTTCAGTTTCATAGATAGCTGTTGTCGTAGGCAAGTGATGTCAGACAATGATAGGAAAAGACTATCATGCTCTGATAGCATCAACCTGAGCAGTATTTTAGTTTTCACAGGCTTCTGTATTTAAAGGCAGGTAATCATTGACATGTTTTATGAATTTGCATACCGTATCACTAAATGCGTTTTTAGATTGCTTTTACTGTATATTTTCATAAATTGAGTGTATATCTGGCTGTCAATAGTGAGCAAGGTCTTTTCTTATTCTCTTTTAACTTTCTACTTAAAAAGGGTTCTGTTCTGTATGTTGTCATTGCAGAAGTGTGTAACCAAGAACCCATATAAAAAGATGCAGTTAATTGTAGACAAGAAGCAAGGATTTCTAGAATTTTGTGTAGCTGGAACTAAGTCCATAGATGAAAGAACCCTTTTTCCAAACTTTGTCCTGTGGTGTGAAGCAAATATGACAGTCTTAGTTGTGATGAACTGCAGAAGGAGACAGCTTCTCAGATAAATGACACTTAGCCCAGTTAGGCCTGTAAAAATTAGAAACCTGGTCTGGAATGAATTAAAAGCTCAGTTACTGTACATGAAGCGCTGGCGTGATGTGTTCTCATTGATCTGCCTTATGTGGAATTCAAGTCACTTCATTCTGAATGTTATGTTTGAGAGTTACTTGCTTCTAATCTTGGTCCATTTTCTAGCAAAGGAAATCCTAAACTTGGTGGAAACAGCCTTTGTGAAGCTATTTTGCTGTAGGGAATCCTTGGGTTACATAGCTAAATCATAGCTATGTTATTACCATCCCTTTTTGCAAGGAGGTGGCTGGAATACAAGGTGAAGGAGGTGGGATCTGGTCTTTTGACAGCCTGAGGCAGTTACTCTTAAGCGATGTTCTGTGATCAACCCAACTCAATACAGTCCTGCAACTGGGAGAGTGCAAACCACACATCTATGGTATCTCAATTCCTTTTGTCCCCCCCTAAACTTCGGTTTCAGCTGGGGAGCAAAATTTTACATCTGAATATCCTTTTAGCTCTGGAATTTAGATTTGTAGTAGTCCATAAACAGTCCATAGCCTGAATCATTGAATCATTTCATCCATGAGGACTTCAATCACTGGGACTTCACCAGAGCAGTCTGGACCTAATATGTATATTTTCCTGCTGAACTTCAAAACTGCCTGCCACCTTTGTAATAAGAACCAGATGCTTATAGTACCAAAGTGAGGTTTTTGCTTTTTTCATTTTGTCAAAGTATATTAGTTAATGAACAGACGGATTATTTTTCATTTAGGTTCATAGTTCATTGACTCATTGGCATATGAACTGTGTGATGTCTATACCTCGGTAAGGAGTGGCAAAACTTTTCAAAGACCTTATCAACTTAAATTATTTCTTTCTTCATTTTGGTAGCTTCACATATATACCAGAGGAAAAAAATCAGATCCCAAAAAGGAATGGTACCTATGCAACCTTTTTTTTCAGTATTTTATGGAGACTATTTATAAGTCTAAATAACCATCAAACTGCCATTATGATCATAAGATGATCACCTGTCAGCAAAAGCACCTATCTTAACATTAAATCCATGATCTTGATTAGCAGGGGTCTAGGAAAATTGGAGACTCACTTTTCTCAATGTAAATATAAGATGCATGATTATTGGCAATTGCAGTTGTGTTACTTGATAATGATTTATTGAGCATGATTAGACCACTTGTCTTTAAGGAAAAGAAAAATTTGCTAAGAAAGGCATCATCTTCAGCAGAAGGGCATAACCTCCTGTCTTTTACCAATTGAGCAAGTATTCTTTAAAGATGTGACAACATCTGCCTTTTTATTATGAAATTTTAATTCTAGAGCTTTATGCAATTGCTTAGAACTTTGTGTTTGAAGTATCTTGTCTAAATGATTATTTAATCAATTTGCAGGGGAATTTGTTCCTTCCAGAATGCAACATTGTTAAGTCTGGCAAACTGCACAGAGTGCAAGAATAACTTAAACTGCTAAAAAATTCTTTACTATATGATTTATATTCTGACCCCATAGTCAAAGGCAAGAGAACTATGCAAAGGTAATCTCAGTTTTATGTGAGCTATGGCTCACATACTACAACCAAAAAATTGAAGTCAGTCTTTTTTTGAATACTTCTATCTTCCATGCTGTGCCTCTTAACTCACACAAGCCTGTCAAGAAAAATGGAAGAGTCAGAGAAGAACCTGCCATCATATAATACAGCAATTTAGTTACAATCATTTTAAACTATCTGATTAAAGAATGAGGGATTTGAAGTTAAAATGGCTCAACTGGCAATACATTGATGAAATAATGGGCCAAAATTATTTTGTAGATCTTTTTGATGATTGTAACATCTTAGGGTAGTATAGACAGTTGCCTGAGGCCAAACAAACTCAGTAAAGCAGTCCAACAGACAACCCCAAAACTGTGTTGCTGGGATTTGTGACAGTGAAATCACACACACAAAGTATCAATTTTGGTTAGAAGGAGTCTTGTAGTAATTGTTTTGAATTATCTCTTGAAAGAGAAGCTAATGAAGAATATAAACATCAGTAGAGAAAGAACCGTGGTTGAAGTCTTTTCTTTAAAATTTAATCATTAAAATAATTAGAATTTAAGATATATCAAAGAAATGCAGCTTTGATAAAAATTGAGTATGTACTGTAAAGAATTTCAAATGGATATGTACTTAAATTTATTATGTGTTATAAGACTTATAGAGTGTATCGTCTCTTATTAGACTCATCAGTGTAAGTTTAAAAAAAGCAGTTTTGAGCAAACACGCCCTTCATTCGGTCACCATTCAGAAGCTGCACTGAATTGAAAAGTGGACATTTCTAGCTAGCAACAACAGTGTTTTGCTGTGGTCAGTGCATGCCTAAGGTCACAAGTGATGACTTAGCTTGCAGGAGACTATAGTCAAAGATATTCTGATTTTATATTAATAAATCAATATCACTAGTTTAAGATCTGGCATTTGTTACACATAACCCCCAAATTTAGTGTATAAAATAAATAAAAAAAAATAATCTGAAATCCTCTTTATTGACTTGGAAAACTGGAAATATCTGCTGCCATTCCCTGTAGTGGGTCAACAGTGGGTTCAATGTAGAACTAAACATCTCATCACAACACTTGATTTTTTTACTGGAAAAGAGAGAAGCTGACTCAGAACCTGTTCTTAACTCCAGCTCCAATCCTGCTAGATTTCCAATAAGAGTGCTGTGTCTAAAGGGCATGGATAGATATTGAGAGGGTTGGGAGTTGAGATGTAAGCCCGCCCCAGCAGAATTGTCTTCCTCTTTTCAATGAAGGAAGCAGAGATTTGGGTAAATTACAGGGTAGCCATTTTCCGCTTTTTTTATCCATTTTGAACATGGAATAAGAATGTGAGTGTTGATTGTTGTAGCTAGGAATAATAGGATTTTTAGGACCATGCTTTTTAAGAGGTTGCCTGATTAAGTCATAGACAGTAACTTCAGTTATACCTGTTTCTGCAATGCAAATAAACCTCATAGGAATACAAGGGGTTATTTCAACTCAATAAATTACATACGCCAGTATATTTTATTTTGGTACAAAACAAATTAAACTGGTAGACATGAAGAAAAGAACACAATTCTACAGTTTTATTACTTGATTATCCTGTCTGCCTGCTATGGAAGGAGGCAAAAATACTCCAGTATATTCTGTTTGTATTCATTCACGGAAAATAATAATCTATGTAGACGAATTATTTGTGTGTCATATTTTTTAGCACTGCAGTTCCAGTGCTGGTAGTTAGATCATAACAAGTTTGTTAGTTGAGACTTGTATATGTGACATATGGAATGCAAAACTCTCTAGTCATCCACCAGTATTCTGTACTTCCACAGTCTTTAAGCATTTTCAGTCAGCCAAAATTTTCTATTATCAAAAATCAGTTAACTGCATGATTTACTCGGGTTGATTTCAGTAGCTTAAATTTCCCAGCAAAATGTGTCCCTAAGAGGAATGAATGGTTAAATTAGCTGAAATAGCACTTTTGAGAAACTGAACAGGTGTGATTTGAATACACATTTTATTTAGATATTAATAGCTGGGCAGATCTATGCTTTGTTAATAGAATAGAAATTATTATTTAAATCTTATTTAAATTTTTTTCATTTGCCTTTGGCTTTTTAGCTGGAACATACTACTCCTCTTTGTTAAGGGTTATTGTTTTGTTTTTGTTTTGTTTTTTTATGAGTGATGGTGGTCAAAAGCTGTTATTAATGTTTAATCCTGTCGGAGATTAAAGTAGTTGCAAACATTTTGCATGTCTGAGGACAGGAGTGTTCCAGTGCTGATAAACAGTATTTTAATACGCACACCATTTTCCAGTAAGCAGTGGTACAGCGTAGCCACATAAGAATTAAAAAGAGTTTACTATTTTGGAAGTTTAGATTTTGTACAGGGAACTTGATGAGATAGTAGGCTTCATACAGATGGTAGACATAGCAACCTAAACGGGACAAAAAAAGCAGAGGATATTTTAAAGAAAAAACCCTCAATCATCCTTTCTTGGTTAAAATCATAAAAGAATCTACAAATGTGTGTCTCGGGACAGTTTTCCCAATAGGTACAAATGACAGGGTTTTTTTCAGGGGTCCTAAACCAATCTGGTTGCAAGTCAAGAACCCAGTTTTGTAAAAGGACCTGCATGAGCAGATTTTGTGTGTGTCAGAGTGTATTGGAACAAAGTTCTGCACTGGTATTTCCCTCTCTTAGAATGACAGTGGTCATAACATAAATAGGTTCTTCCTCAGGTTGATGTAGGTTTTGGTATGGATATCAAAGGAAGCTCAAGTGGACTGTTCACATAACATGACTCAGCAGATCTGATAAAAATGGATTCTGTTACTTTGGATCAGGAGATTAAGAAGTCAGAAGCTTGGCTAGAAGCTTTTATTAATTTCCCACTAAAAATTGAGACTTTCTGCTGACTTTACTGAGAAAATAATGGAAATCTAGATTCATTGTAAAGCTCCAAATTAGTTCAAAATCCAAGTTTAACCAATATATAGTAAAGACTTTTTTTCTTGATCAGCATTTATCATTTAACATTGATTTTTAAGTTGATAAAGAAAGTAATCTACAGAGTACTTAACAGAAGCTCAGGACCATAATACCTATTCCTCGTTTTGTCTACCTTCATTTTTTCAGAACATTTTTTAGCTATTGTAGAATAGGAAGATTGTATCTCCCTTCTCCAAAATCTATGCAGCCTCATTATCTTCAGCAGAAACTTGGCTTTTAAGTGGTTAAATTTTTTCTCTCATTTCTTTAATATTTTTCGTGCTGTGTTTATCTGGACCTAAGTTTACTTTATCCTACAAAGATATTTAAAAGCCCAAGGAGTACCCAAAAGGAAGCTGAAGGGTTTCACTCTGTGCAAAGATCACCATTTACAGTTACCCTTATGCAGAAACATATACTGATATTCAGTTCCCTTATCATTCCTAAGAGCTTTTCACACTTCAGTTTCCACAAATGCAATTGTTTTAGTGCAATAAGTTTAGAAAACCAGTGTTGCATAGTGATATTTTTCTGGACTGGACAAGACAATAGCTATTTTTTAAAAACATGCTGGATTACAAAACCTGTCACAAATAAGGGGAAATGGTATATTTTGGATTTTTTTTAACCCATTTTTTTTAAATTTCAGGGATTCCTCAATTTAGCACAAACGCTCAACATGTTTTAGTATTTACTAATTTATATATTTCAAATGTAATGATTATTTAGGCTGTAGCCCTGTAACAAGATTTAATCCATCTGAATTATAAACTTGGAGACTACGGACTGTCTTAGAAACCTAAATTTACATTATAAATTTACAACAGTAAAGCATGCAATTCTGCACACCAAGAACCTGAATAACAAAAATTTTAGCATTAATTTAATTGAAATATAAAATCTAAATATCACAGGATAGTTTCAGGTGACAAAAAACTTCGTCATTCACCTCAGATGAATTTTAAGGGATTTCTGAGTAGAAAATGAAATAGGTGTAAGAAAAATGAAATTTAAAATTAATGTCCATTCAATGAGGATATTTTAGTGCACATGTTGTAATTGCTTGCTATTTGTAATTTAAGAAGATTGAAGGTCGAGTCCAAGTCAAATTTAACATGTTAAATGTAAACTTGAATGTACTTGATCTATAATGTAATGTACGGCCTTAGTATATGTTCACAGGAAATCTGTAGGCTAACCCATACCTACCTACTGTTCCTTAAAAACTGAAATTTAATAAGCTGCGTCTGTACTGAATGATAGCAAAATGGTTTTACCCTAAACTGATGAATGGTGTTGTGGTTTTGACATTTTGGATACTTTAAATCCAGTTAATGTTCTTCATATAATTTGTTTTCTCTGTTTTATTTTTAGATTTTTAATGTTCCTTATATAGTACTCCTGAAAACAGTTACATTTGCCGCTTGAGCACAGCAGTTACCTTCTCTTAGTAATTTAATCACATATGTGTTTAGTATCAGACTACTTAGTCTGAATATTTTAATATATTTCAAATCCATAAATAATTTAATCATGTAACAGATACTATCATTTGTATATCCACTCAAATCTGTGTGTATAGAGGCAGTAGACTTTCTGAGACAGTTGGACTTCAGAACCTTCTGCCTATATGATATATATTTGGCTACAGAAAGCTCCTTAACACTGAAAAACATTTAATGCTGAACTTTTAAATCCACAGTACTGCAATATTTTCTCATTCTGAGTATCAGAGTATATTTTCATATTTTGTATTCTGACCTGTTTCTTTAAAACCTCTTCGAATCTAGGACTGCTGAAAGCTGTTGCAAAATGGCAAATGATATTGCTTACATCAGCACAGCCGATCCCAAATGAAAAATATTAATATTATCCAATACAAAAGTACCGCTATTTTTTGCCCATTTTTTAATGGGCAAAATATAATACTACCATTTTTGCCCATAAACTTGAAACAGTTTATTATTATATGTTATATTTTGTATAGCTGGATACCTGAGATCTAGTGATAAGGTTTTGCTTATTGTAATGTTGTTGATTGGCTTCCCATCACAGATAACCATTGCCTGTATTAATACAATGTACTTTTCTTAGATACGTCTAAAATTCTGCAATCTAATGGCAAGAAAAGTAAAGGACTTTGGAAGCTTCTTTGGTTTACTATGAATTTATTTAAGAAGACTAATTCAAATTTTCATATAATGATGTGAGATAGGAAGTTGTAACTTACTCTTTTGACATAAGTACAGATAAATCCAATTGTTTATTGTACCATTCTTCTGTAATTATTCTTACTCTTAATTGATTTTGTGCCCACAAATCTGTTTCAGATTGTCTAAGATGAGATTTGGTGATCAAATTTACAAGATCAGTACAATGTGTGTTTGGTGCAATGAGATTTTTTGTTAACATCAGTGGTAGTGCCACTACTATGCTAACTTATTTGTGATCAGTGATGTAAAAATAACACTTATTTTGAAAAGATATTGTGAAGTTTTATTGATTATAGAGTTTTCCATTGTATTTTCTTTTATCTTGGCTTTGGAGACTCAAGACTAAGGTAACGCTGTCTTCCATAACAGCAATGAAAACACCTGGCAGATTATTTGTAATTCTAATCAGTTTTTAAACTATTGGCCTTCATTACACAGCCCACAGAGTGCTTGTGGCCCACAACATGTATAATTGTAACCCACCATAAATTAGTAGCATGGCCTCTATAATTTAGTGTTGCAGAAGCTATTGTTTATCCAAAAGAACATTGTTCTTGTGAAAAGATGAGTTACTTCTAATATGTATACTAATTACTGAAAATTATTGTATGACAATTGGATGTCCTCAGCCAGTCATAACAAAGAAATACTGTCAAGTTGTCAGCTCATAAACCTAATCCTTGGAGCTGAGGCACTGGTGGTAAGTAAGCTTATGTTTTGAATAGAGATTGAGTTTCTCTGAAGCTGTGTTTTACTTTTCAGTTTCAGTTCCCTTTTCTGATCTAGCGTATTGTGTATGAAAATGGGCATGGATAGTAAGAACTTCTGCTAATTTAAAAATATTGCTGTAATTGTACAAAGTAAATATTTGAAGATAACATTAACTACAATTTATTTCTCTTGTAAGAACTATGTAAGAACTGAAAAGATTGTCAGCTGCCCCTAAATGCAGATTTCTTCACTTTTAGAGATTTTGCAGGTATCATGAGTCTCCCTAGCAGCAGAAGCTTTTTCATCTGCGGTGGGGATAATTATGAAATACTTCTGCTTTACATACAGACCACTCTGTGCTATCACAGATGTGACAAACTACTTCAGAGTATAAATCTGATGTATTTTTTGTGACATATCAGTCAGGTATGGGTTTCTGTATTGAATGTCTTAAACATTTGCATATGCAATGATGACAAAATATTAACTTTGAAATTGAAATTAAAGCAGTTCCATTTTGCTGTACCAATTGGCTTTCAAGGTTTTGCAGCAGAATGTAGATTTAGTTTGTGAGTAGATGCAATAGCCTGTTTTAAATGTTCTGACTGTTGATTGGAGAAAGGGATTGAAAAGCTGCTATTTTGTCTTTGGTAAAGTTTGTCCAGCAGGCTTAAGAGAGAATAAGAACTATCTGTTTAATTTTTGAAAGCCAAACTATAGCTTCATTGCTCAATTTTTAATTACGGCATTTCTATATTATAGTAATGCACTGGTGGCCAACTTACAAGAGGGAGTCAGTCAGTTTGTAGGAAGGGATACTGCATTCCCAGCCTGTTATGTCCATAAGTGTATTTGTTCATGAATAAAATTCAGAACACTCATTGTATCATTGCATGTTCACCAGCCATTCGACATGAGGTTTCTGCCTTGACCATCACGAATACATTTCTGGTGACAGGATAGGAGATCAGCTGTGAGGCCTCTGGGAAGTGAGGTAGGCAGGGGGTAGGCTGTCAGATGGCTTCCCGTGGCCTACATCCCCACAGTTAAGGAGCATATGAAGCAAGTGTTAGGAAGGTGACATGTTGCCAGGGTGATGCTAAAACATCTTTGCAGTTAAGGGGTAGGATGTGACTCCCCAGGCTTAAGATCATAGGCTCATTCAGGACTGAAAAGGCGTTGGGAGGTCTGTAGCCGAGTCTCCTCCTCAAAACAGGTCAATCCTGAATTCAAACAAAATTGCTTATTGCTGGACCTTGGGTTTTTTCTACATCCTTCTGAATGTCAATTTGTAACCAAAAAACCCCCAGCCTTCATTTTCCTGTGCCACAGGGCAATGTGCATTGGGTACGACTAAATACAAACCCCCAAGGATGTTAACTGGATCAATTAATTTTTGTTGCTTATGTAGTTATATAGCTGGATTGGTCTGGAGGTGCTGAAAACTTTACCTGATTTAGAGTAGCATAGATATTCCAAAGGCTGACTTGAGCATTAAGTAGACACTTGCATATTATGTTGTGTATAAATCCAAAGAAATAATGTAAGGGGTTCATGATTTCTCTTTCTGTTATATTGTTTATTTTTTGTTATTGTTTGGTAAAGTTAGAGAATATTACTAGTATGAGACCGCACATCTTTTCACAGTTTAAAACTTTATTTTATTTGAACTTTTAATAAATGCTGACATTAACTTTGTGAGGTTTTGTTTATATTGTCCAATATTTAAAATAATCGGTATTTTGCATTAACCTTATAAAAGAAAGATATGTAAAGTAAGACAAACTTGGGAAAGCAAAATAAAATCACAAATGACATTTAGTGGGAAAACCATGAAAGGGAATTGTCTTTAATTAGTTCACAGTTGGAGGTTTGTTCATACTGCTTATTTTACTTAAGTCTTTCATTGGGGAGAAAAGAACTATTTAACTTTCAGGATCCTTGGAGGGGGGAAGGCCTTGAAACACTTATATATCTCTCAGACATGCCTTCCAAAATATTCTTTTATCTTTTATGTAGCCACACTGTGCTACCTATATATACTAAAAAAAATGTTATTTTTAATGTGTAATGGTTACCATTTGTATTGAAATTTATTTGGATTATTTTCAAAATAGTGCTTCAGAAGAGAACTTTTATGTCCATATCTCCCTGCTGCTACACCAAGAAGCGGTTTCATAGCACTAAAACCTGTACTCTTGGATTAACAGTGTTTTGGAGTATTTTCTTCTAGCTCAGCAGATTCTAAGATATCCATCTTTAAAATCAGCTGTTAATGCTGCCTTTCATACCTAAAAAATAAAATATCTCTGTATCTAAGTAAGCAAAGATACTTTCTTCCAAAACTGTGAGAGACTCTACTCTTTCTTGTATGACCTCAAGCCCAAAATCTTATCCAGAACACCAAATGTTCATAGGTAGCTGTCTTGGTACACCCATGCACTTGACATTGAGAAACTCAGAAGCCACAACCACTGATTCTTTCTTCCCGTAGGAAAGGAGTTGCTATTGCCTTGTTTTTGATTTGCCCTTCAATTTACTTGTACAACAATTTTTTTTATGACAAAATTTTGGTTTGCTCTGCTAGTAAATTTATGAGAATGTTGTAGGGAAATATTAACTGAAAGCTGGTTTGCAGGACTTGAAGTTCTGAATAATAATAGAATTTGAAAAACAACAAGTTATTAATAATCTTGCTTAGAAAATTAGGAACTGGTAAATGTGGTATGTGCTGTTGGGGTAAATATTTTTGTGCCATAGTATCCAAGAGTTGGTTACTCGCAGTAGTAATTCTCTTTAGTTGTTTAACTGTTTCTAAATATTTCCATTAGATTGCTGATCACCATGTCGTGAAGTTGAAAAGCTTGTTCCATTTCCCCACTCCTTTTTGCTGTATTAAACACTGACCATATTTTAGAATAGAGTGTATGCACCTGTAAATAAATATTACTTCTCTTCTGAGAATAGAAATGTTTTGCTCAGTTTGCCTTCTCTAAAACTATCCAAGATCAAAACAGGTTATCAAGATAGAAATTATTTGAATTCTAATCAACTGACAGATGTCCCTCAGTGCTGATTAGTATATTGAAATTTGGAAAATCCTGATTTTTAATCCTGACATGATACTTAAGGACATAGATTTTAAAGTCACTGTAACTTTTTTATCTTACTATCTTACCTGATCATTCCTCTCTTTAATATTTTTTGAGATTTATTATTATTTTGAAAACATAAACCAACTAAAAAATTGTTCATTCAGAGAAGACTGGATCATTTCCAGGTTTTCAGTGATGACCTTATGGATCCCCCAAGAGTAGGAAATATTTATAGTAAAGATAAATATTTATCTTATAGTTATGGTTCTAGATATGAAGCTCAAACTATCTTAACAAGAACTTTATTGGTCTTTAGCTTTCCCTTTGTTGTAACCAATTTTTATACTATTTTTGATACAAATGAGTGTGGAAACACAGTATACATAGGAAGGCAGGTTTAATACTAATATTCTATCTTGACAGCAGCGATAAAAACTGGGAGGCTATGCCTCATTGTTTAGTGACAAAATTAATGACTATTATTATCCATCTTTCTCTTCACCTTTCTTTGCATCTACATCTTGAGTACTGTGAACTGAAAATTAAACTTAAAATTAGATATTGCACAGAAACATAAAAGAATATTTTCTAACAAGTTCTGGATTGTAATTTTAACATATTAGGCATTCAGTTGGAGTTATTTTTTAAAATCTCAAAAGGATACTTGACTGGGGGGAAAAAATTAGCACTGGTCGCTCTCATGATGTAATAGATGAGATTTCAACAATCTAGATTATTCATACCATGAGTTCTGTAGATAAGCAGAAGTCCATATTGTCAACATCCATAGCTACTAAACAGGGATGATAAATGCTTTCACTTCTAGTAACTTGAAAAAGCTTGTATTGTTTTTTCTATTCTGTACACTGCTATAGAAGAGATCCATTCAAGAATCTCACTTCCAGCCTTAAATGGCTACAGGTCTTGGTACCCCTTCAGTTAAGAAAAATCCATGTTTAGTTGCAGTTCATTTTGATTCTTTGATGTAAAAAGTTGTGTTAATTTTGTTCTTAAGAATGCTATGATGTCTTCTAACTCATATAAATTCATCTACATAAAATATATTTTATTATCTGTTGTCTGTTAGCCTATGGTGAATTTGAATTTTAATACAATTTTTGCTAGAAGTATCTTGTCATATCTTACACTGTCCTTTCATTGATTTGATTTTATCTTCCAATTTTTTATGTTAATGCTAAGAATTGGAGACTGTGTTAAAATGCTTGAGGTAGTAACAGCTGGAGAAGAGAATATAGAAAACATAAGAAATTATATGTCATTTTATGTTGTTACAATTAGATTGCACCTATTTGATGGACTAGCACAGAGGGTAGAATGTACCTCATTTACAATTTCTGAGCAATAAGATGTATACACAAAATTAGGTGGTGTTTGGGCATGTGAGGGGGATATTTTCAGTCCCTAGATGGGGAGAAAGGGTTAGTTCATCAGTTTTTATCAAGATACTCAAGAGTGTTCCTGGGCAAATAATTATACTGCTGTTCTTAGCTGTGTTTTGGAGTCTATTCTTTTCATGGATTATGGAAGCAGTTTGAAGAGATTGAATTTCTATGTTAGAAAGTTAACCATTATGAATATTTTCACAAATGCTAAGTGCTTTTTTAACCACTCTTTAAAAAGTCAATAAATCATAACTATGCCTACGTGTGGGAAATTCCTAGAGAATCCCAAAACACAAGGCAGCTTTTTATGGCAGCTGCTTGAATTAATAAGATGAACAGATATTGCTTGTTCAAGTGCTTCCAGTAGCGTTTTTATCTGTACAGTTGTGTGGTACATGACCACTATCTCAACCTACCATGAGTGCTCTCCCCATTTTTTTCTCTTAGTTTCTAAGAATTCTTTTAAGTTTCTCTAAGTTTGTCTTAGTTTTCTCAAAGTAGGTGTGAGCCCCCTCTTCCACAAGAACTAAGCGGCATAAAGAGTAGTATTTTGAATTAAAGCACAGAACCAAATGTTATGACAAATTTCTTCTTTCTCTGATACTGGTTTTCTTTGGTCTGTTGCAAGTAATTTAGGTGCACTGTTATTAAGATTACCAGAATGTAAAGGAGGTACCATATAAATATTGAGCACTTCTGGTACCATATCCATTTTCTGTCATTTTAGGTATCTTGATAGATTGTAGTGAACTACTGAGGACACAAAAATTACTTATGTGTTAATACAGCATTTTGCTACTATTTTTTTCTCAAGCTATATGATTTTTGAAGTCTTGTAGTACAGTAAAGGAGGTTTTGATTTAAAAAGAAGGGATTAGGATTTATTAGTACAAAAGAGCTATCTGTACAGAAAAGAAGCAACGGAAAGAAATAAAATGAAACACATATATGATACTATCTCCAAATGTGCTAGAGGGAAGATGGAACATTGGGTACCCAATCTACCTTTTAGGGTTCATTTGTATTCAGTGACTGCATAATCAAAAAGAGGTGTAAATAAAGAACCTTAATCAAACAAATAGGTTGATTTACTGGAATCTTACTCTAAGAGAAGAATTGCTTGTTTGAGCTTGTCCATAAGCCTCAAAACCTAATTATATTCTGGTTGAATATCCTGAGGTGGAAGGTAAGAACAGAGTGAAAGTTACAGATAGATACTGATAATGTACATTTGCTATTTTCCATCTTTGTAGCTTTGTTTCCTATTCTGTTACCAATTATTCCACTCTCTGCTTTGCTGGGATAAAGTAATTTTATACTTTATTTTTGTCTAGTCATAATTAGGGTTATACAGTGGTCTAACAGACCCCAGATACCTGATTTCTGCAGAGAAACTTGAGCTGTGTGCTAGGCTGATGAATGTACTCTTATACTCTTTAGCATGCAACATGGAATTCTTGCAGATAGGTTGCATGATTTTCAGGAGGAAAGCTGATTGCAGCATTAGCACAGGCAGTGCTAGGTGCCAAGATTGTATAAAAGAGACTTTGTTTGCAGAGGAAAACAATGTTCCTTGGACCTATAGCAGGCAGTGGGAACATGGCTTTTGTCTGTCTGAATAGGGCTATTAATGTATTTTAAACTGTGATTGACAAAGAAATGAGATTATATGCACATGCCTGGGAATTATAGCTAAAACAGAGGATGAGAAATTTCTTCTGGTATATAATAGATACTGTCTAAATAATTTTGGGGCAGTATTAGAAAAAGTGGTTTCATTCTAAGGGTTGTCCTTATTGCATAATGACTCTTTTATCTGCTTCATTGCTATTAACTTACTTTGTTTGACAACTTGAGGAAAAGGTAAGTTGCTTAAGTGGACAGATTGTAAAGGACATTTTTATTTAGATTTCTGAAAATAAGGAGTATCTCTGATTTTGTCAGAAAGGCAAATTTCTTCCATTCCCTGCTAAGGTTGTGGTTCCCAGACAACTCACTACTCTCTACTGAAGTAATGTGATTGTACGTATTTCTTTATTACAGCCTCTACATGAGATCATCAAAACACTTAGTTAATAGGACTTTTTGTTCCAAATCGGTTTAATGATTTTGAGATTTTAGTGTTGTCATTTCTTCTACCAGCTGATCCAGAAGCTCCAGGTTCAAGGTTACCATCAAGTTCTCCATTTATACCCCAAACCTTCAACTCTGTCAGAGCTGATTTATTGTACATGACTTAGCTGCAAAACATAGTGTTAGGAAGACATTCAGTAATTGTTTCTGGTCAGTCATAAGTCTTTCAAGAGGAAAACTTAGACCCTGAAATGGAAGAATTTTTTCTTATGGATGGTGATTAAAGCCTTGTGATGTTGATTAAAACCTTGCTTCAGTGATCCTTTAATCTTGAACTGTTTGCTGTCACTTGAATTTCTGAGCTCTGTTTTATGAAACTGCTGTAGGCAACAATACCCACAGATAAGTTAATACTACAAAGAATTTTAGTATTTCTGCATATGAAAATACAAGATTTAAAATATGTTAGTGAGCTAATGCTGTGGGATTGACACCTTTAACTTGAATCCAGTGCTTACAAAATCTTTGGATATCACTTTTCAAGTTGTGAAGAAGTGTTTCTGCATTTTCTACATAGGGATTTCCTTTTTTATGTTTTTCCTTTTATCCTTTTTGGCTGCTGTGACAACTGCAAGAATTATTATTAATATTTTTGGTAAAATCCTTTCAGAAAGGATTCACATAATGATAGGTAGTTTTATTAAAATAGGTTCTTGAAGTAGAATTCCTGTTCAATGAGCAACATTTTCTACTAATGAATGAAGGGAACCATTAACAGGCTTGAAGAAGCTGCTAAAAATTCCTTAGTATATAAATACTGTAAGAACACATCCATTTTCTGTAGAAATAATAAAATAATTTTGTTGATTAGATTCACTATTTAGAATTCCATGAAGATTCTTTCAGTTACTTCTGGAAAGACTCTGTTCCAGTGAAAATCCCTGTATATGTCTAAATACATGTGCTTGTCGTTAATGTGCATATTTTTGTAATGGCATGTTGAGATAACCCAGTCTTGTTGTAAGAAGAAAATGGTAAGGGCAGTTAACAGAGCTGGGACATAAAAATGTTTTCTTTCCCCTCTTTTCTCCATTTTCCCTTTCAAAGATGAAATGGGAATGCTTTAAGATTTGAATGAATGCTATTAGTAGTTACTTTTCAACAAAGTATTCCTTCTTATAGTCTCGAGTTCTTTATAAATTGTCTTTCTACCATAGCATTTATTTCATTCCTCTAGAATTTCAAGCTGATGTAAAGTTTTATGTGTGGTGATTGCTCCCATATTGCATTAAAACTTTCCATCCCAACTTACCTCTTGCAGGATTTGTCCATCCCATTGACAATTCACTTCCCTCTAGCCTAGTTGACTGATTAGTTTGAAATGTAAATAGAGGTACAAAGTCAGATCTGCTCCCTTTCAGTTTGACATCTGCATAAACTGCAATTGTTCCTTCTGCCCTGAAGTTCTGCTCATACATGGTTGTTTCCATTACTGTAACAGGAAACTGAACTTGCCAGACCTTTGAGGTAGAACAGTCTACACCTTTTCCTTAAAGTGAGTAGACTTTCCAGAGGTTGAAAAGTTGAGGAGGGTTGGGAATCTGTCAGTAAACATTCGTTCAGTAGTGTCTACTTAATACCAGAGTCTTTTTCCAGGAGCTCGTCAAAGTAAGGCCATGGAAAATGCATTTGAAAGAAAGATTTCAGTTTCAAATAGTTGGCACAGGCTTTGATTCTTCTGTGTCACTTTCCATCCAACACATCAGAGGATTATCTGGGGCTCCAAGACGATCCCATAACTGTTAGTTCCAGACCTTCTGGAATCTCAGCTGAAGTCTTTCATAAATTCCTCTGAACTTGCTAGGGTGCATTGAACAGATTTCTGGATCATAGAATGACTTCAATGAGAGAGATTGTTGTCTTTTTGGGTAGCACTTAGAAATTACTGGTGATATATGTATCCAGCACCTATTTCACTTCTTTAATTTAAGATGCTAAGATCCACTGAAATTTCCATAACCTAACATTCAACGCATCCTCAAACCCATTAGGTCAATCTTTATCTTTTTTCTCTTGATGCAAGAAAGAGATCAGTCCTTTAGTGGAAAGCTTTATCATGCATGTTGTAAACCAAGCAGGACTGGTCCCGATTAGATACAGTGTAACAATTGATATGCTATACTACTGTATATATAGCTGCCTGGACCGACTGTAGTTGTTCTAACCAGCATCAGCTGTATCACTTGATGATGATGATTTATGCCATAGCATAAATGCGAGCTCTACATCTGTATCCATACAATACTTCTTGTTTTGTATGTTCATATTTTTCTTTGCTAGCCCCATTAATTCCACTGAATTCTCTTTAAAGTTTGAGCATGGCAATGGTTGTCTCCAGGACTTCTTTCTTGTCCAGTCATTTCTTATCAGATTAAAGAGTTTTCAGTCTCTCATGTCAAGTTTGAATGAAGAAAAAATAGCCAGAAAGACTTGTTCTTTTTCTACTTACACCATTTCAAATGGATTACAGTCTTGAGTACTGTGGGTCCTGTGTGGAATGAAATCTTTTGGTCCAGTAATCCAGGAAGTACAGGCTTCAGTTCTGGGTAGCTTTTTAGTGTATTGATTCTCTCTCTGAATTTTTAAGAATTATTTGTCTCTCTTTGAGTCTCACCTGTCTTCTTCTCTTACTAAGGGTATTTTCTTGTAAGGTTTGTTAAATTCATGTCTATAAAACAGACTTAAGATTTTCAATCCATACTTCCCTGAAATTTAATATGGCTATTTACTGTATGCCCTTATGTCTTATTGTTTCCGTTGCAGTTTTGTTTTTATTTCATCAGATAGATTCTACATATTCCTGGCAGAGGCAAAATCTCCAGAACTTTAGGCTAAATAATTTTTCCTGTTAGAAAAAATTTACCTACAGTAAATAGCTTTCTTCTTTTCTTTCCCATATTTCTCTGTATCTCAGGTCTTCTCCAAAATAACCTCAGAAATATGACTTACTTAAACTTAGCAGTCTTATGTATTTATCTACTGATTCTCACCTATGGTAGGCTGTTTATCATTTATGCTAAGCTTTTAACTTTCAGGGACAGATAAAATACAACTGTTCTAGTCCCGAGAGATGCAAAACAAATTCCACAATTTAAACTTTTTCTCCAGGATGGTATTTTCCCCATAACCCCAAATCCCTCAGACACCCAGGTAGCTAGTTCCCAAAAGACCACCTTTCAGATTTCTAACCCCTAAAAATGTAGATAATAGGATAAACTCAAGTTTCTGCAGCAGGGCTTCTTTCTGAGTGTTGCAGATCTCACTGTCTTCTAAAGTCCCATTTGAATAAGCCTCTAGAACCGTTTTTGGAAATAACTGTGGTAGGTGCCTCATTTGCAAAGCCATAAAGGAGTGGAATAAGGTGAACATAGAACTATTAGTGACAGGTCTTGCAACACTAGAGCCAGGTACCAGTTACTGAAACTAGTATGAGATAGGTTTAAAATTAAGATTTTTAAAAGTACTTTTTATTTCATACAGTCAGTAATAAACTTCTCCATAAACAGGACTTTGTGGAAACAGAGTATTAGTGGTTCCAAAAGGAATTAAACAAGTTTGTGGACAGCAGTTCTATAAACTGATGCTAAAGGGAATAGCATGGATGTACCCTGCAATTTCATGTTCCTAACCTAGTAATTGTGAATTCTGAGGTAACTTTCTATCAGCCAACTTTGTGGTGGGCTTACCCCAGGTGGCTTCTAAGTCCACCAGCCACTTACCCAATTCCTGCAACCCCTACCCCCAGCAGGGTGGGAGAATTGAAAAAAAAAGAGTAAAACCAAGAAAACTTGTGTATCAAGATAAAAATAGTTTAATAAGCAAAGTAGAAGTGAAAGGGGAGAAAAAGAAAGAAAAAAAGATGGAAAGAAAGAAGATATTAAGAAATAAATAAAGAAAAAGAAATAAAGAAGGAAGAAAGAAACAAAGAAATTAAGCAATTAAGAAAGGAAAGAAACTAAGAAATTAAGAAAGAAAAAAGAAAGAAAGAATGGGCATGATCCAAAGGCAAATGCTCAGCATCTCCTGTGGGCAGACCAATGCCCAGCTAGTTCCCAAGCCAAAGCTGGCTACCCACCAACCCTCCTTCCTCTCTGTGTAATTGCTAAGCATGATGTTATATGTCATGGAATATCTCTGGTTAGTTCAGGTCATCTGCCTGATTGTGTTTCCTCCCTGTTTCTTGCCCATCCCAAATCCATCCAGTGTGGAAACAGAGTGAGAAACATGAGAAGGGTTTGACACTACGCAAAGACTATTCAGGAATTGCTAAAACATTTGTATGTTCTTAACGCTGTTTTGGTCACAAATCTAAAACACAGCACCATACGAGCTGCTATGAAGAAACTTAATTCTATCCCAGCCAGATTCAGTACGAAGCTGCTACTCGGTAATAAGCACTGCTAAATATGTATCATGAAAACTGTGTATTTAAAAGTTTTATTATATGAAATATGTATTCTATTTAGATGAAAAAATACTGGATCACCTTTTTTATTAAGAGGTAGCAAGTATTTGCAAACCTAAGTGTGGTAGAAAATCTCAAAGCAAGTGACACTGTAATAGTCATGTTCTGTAGGAAGGATGCTCAGTGTTTTCTAGTGGGTTCTACACAGTTACTGTGCATTTAGTACAAAACTGTGTTTGCACTGCAAGACCTCAGAACATGTAGTAACATTTGGCAAATACTACCATGTGGTAACACTTGGCAAATGTAATTTTTAAGTGATGACCACTGAATTGGAAACACTGTCATAAGGGGCAGATTCACAAAATGTAGCCATGAGAGCTTTATAGGGAAGCAAATTCCAAGGACTCAGTACATATAAGCAAGTTTAGATGGGGAAAAAGACAGTTTCATATAGAAGCTGGCTTGCAAATATGTTACACAATGGGAAAGGCAGAACAGAAGTCAGGGGGGAGCCTTGGAATGTTGTATTTTAAATGGAAAAGAAACTCTATGTGGAAGAACACACATGCGTCCATGGTAAAAGGTCAGGGTGATTTTACCTACCAGAAAGAATCAGGGAAATTGTGCCTTTTATTACAAATGAAATCTAGTATAAAAATTCAGGAATATTCTTTTTTAACATGTTTACAGGCTAAAACAAACTATCAAAAAATCCCCCAGCAGCCTGTATTTGAAACTAAAATCCCTGCTGGGAGAAACTGGATTTTTCAATATACTTTGATTAACACTTCTAAATATTTAGTTTGTCTAAATGTGGAAAACTCTATTTCTTAATTTGTTTCTTCATTCCTTCTTCCTCAGTTTATAAATAATTGCTATATTTTTATGGAAAAGGCTGATCTGTGAAAATTGAAGCACAATCTTTAGTTAAAGACCATTACTTTGTAAGTAGATTGTTCGTATATGTTCGTAAGTGGATATGTCACTGTTTTAATCAATATCCTTTTGAGGTACTAAGCACTGGAAATGTGTATTCTTGATGAACTTAAGCAGAAATTATGAACATTCACATCTTTTATTGCCTTTTTAGTCACTGTCAGCCCTCACTTTTATTAAAAGTAAGGGCTCTATGCTCTCTCTGGTCCTGTGATCTTTTAAAAGTCATGATCTGAGATATCCAAGTGAAAATACCTACTGTGCAAGTACAATTGTAAATTATTATTAATGTTTTAAAGAATCTTAAATGAAGGAGTTAACCAAAGAATTGTAATTATATTGCGTAGACGGTATCACTAGGGTGGGAGGTTTTTTTAATTTAAAAGGACAGAAGTACATCTCATTTTATCTAATACCCTATAAATCAATTAATAATGTTTTGGAGGACAATAGGTCCTGAAAGGGTAGTGTTAAAACTTACTTCCTTTAGTCTTCAGAAAAAAGACCAAATTCTTAATTCCCCTTTTCCGCAGTATGGTTTCTTTATAAAAGGCTGAGCTTTTGAAATAGATTTTATTTATATACTAAGCTGGTATGATTATTTTTTTTAATTCTCCTACTACTGACACTTTTCAGATACGTTATACTTGTAAATTCAGCCTACTTTCTGTTTTATTGCTAGAAGAATATTTTTTCAAAAGAAAACCAGAGAAGCTAGTAGTCACCTTTGCAAATAATAAGCTTTTGTAATTTACACATGAACTAAATATACTATTGAACCTGTTGTTGCATTAGGAACAAAAAAAATATTATATAGCTGTATCTGAAGTAACTAGAGTTAAGGAAATATGACTGAGGTTATATAGCTTAAACACTAAGACTAGTTTTTGGTTGCTTTTTTGAACTGACAATCCAAATCTTAATAAATTATTAATGTTCATCAAGCCAGTTAATTATGCCGTAGGATTTTACAATATTGTGTATCCCTATGAAAGAATTGGTGAAACTGAAGAAAATAAAATTTTTCATTATTTTGTAGTGAATATGTTATTATATAGAAATTTTTCTAATGGGACCTTATCCAAATTATAGTCTTAACAGATGGGATCTTGTTGGGGTTCCACATATTTAGTTATTTAGGACTTTAGTAAACAGTGATTTTATCCAGTCTGTGATTGGAACAGATGTGATCTTATCAGGGTTCCACTTTTTTTCAGGAGCATAAAATTGCCATGATTTGCTGTACAGTGCTATAGTTTACTTTTTGTGCTTTAAGAACCAGAGTCCTTTTTAGCCAGAATTTGCCCTTGGGTCCTAAAAACATCATAATAGGGAGTTAATGTTTTATTCTCTATTAATCCCATTAAATCCTTTTAATATTAGAGCATGTGTTGCTTTATAGCATTAACTAGTGTCTTGCACTCAACAGTATTTTCACAGTTTATGACACTGCTTAGGGCATTAACAAACAGCTGTTTGAATTAAATGAGCAGTTAAGGACCCTGTTCATTAACTCAAAAGTTTCATGTATTTTTAATTCCTTAAATCTAATGGTATTATCACCCTCGAAGAAATCTATCTTTGATTATAATTTGCTGTGACCAGTATCAGTTTGGGTGAGATGAGAGAGATTATTTTTGACTATAAACTCTATCAGTGGTGAACATCTCCAGTGAATCTGAACTGGCTTCTAACAGTTTTAATCTTTTGGGATATAAAACTTTTAAAGTTGTTTACAGCAGTTGTGTTAAGATTTCTTCCAATTTTGTTTACTGATGACTTCATTTAGCTAATGTAAAGAGGCAGTTGGAACAGAATTATTTGCATTTGAAATGGTGCTATCAGAGGTTTCTGACTGACTCATTTAAAAAAAAAAAAGGAAAAAGAAAATTGTATTTGGGCAGTGACAGAGTATCTAATGAAGTCCTATGTATCAAGTTACATAGGCTTTTCAAGTTATATAAGATTTAGATTTGTAAGTCTTTATTATACTTAGAGTATAAGTTGTTTAAGTTTTCATTTTAACATGGATTCTGTGTGGTCTTTATTAGGAGACAGCAAAGATATGTTTTGAACTGAGGCAAATTTGTCATTCTGTAGCTTCAATTTGGAAAAAAATCCCTTTTATGTGTGTGTGTTGGTGTATTCATGTGCACAGACTTACTGTTTGTAGTGTATTTTAGAATTATGCACTTAAGCTCAAATTCTACACATTCAATAGGATTACTCATATCCACTAATTTAAGCACGTGGCCAGATATCTGTGGAAGTTGACACAGTTTGTCAACCTTTTTATATTCTTTTAATTCTTTAAAATTATCCTGATTGTTTAGCTTCACAAAAACAGAAATTCCTGATCAAGCCCTCACAGAAAAGAAAATAATTCAAACATGCAACACTTCCCACTAGGTTTTAATATTATTTTTTGGTTTACTTATCCCTGAGCTCAGAGAGCACCTTTAATGCACACTGAGTTTTAAGCATGAGGCTTTCTAACAGACAATAATAGTATTGTTTAGTTTAGTATTTATTAAGTTCTGAAGATATTTAAATGCTTTCTTTCACACTGGGGCAAAAGATTGAGACACCAGTAGATGCACTGGAACAGGTTGCCCAGAGAAGTCATGGATACTCCATCACTGCAATGTTCAAGGCCAGGCTGGATGGGGCTTTGAGCAACCTGATGTAGTGGAAGGTGTCCCTGCCCACAGCCAGGGGTTGGAACTAGAAGATCTTCAAAGGTCCCTTCCAACCCAAACCATTCTACAGTCGTATAATTGTCTGTACTACCTGCAAAAGCTGAACTGTGCCACTTGAAAATACTAAACCAACCAGGAATGTGTACCTTTTCCTCTTATCAACTCTTCCAATTCCAGTATTTCAGTCTGACTATTCACATTCATGTGAAGCTCTAAAAAAATCCTTTTACTTAGGATAAAGTTTATATACTAATCCTTAGTGTAACTTTCCTTAATAATAAGTATCCTTAAGATACTTTTACCTGAAACTCTTACAAGTGTTATCCTATCCTTAACATGATCCTTTCTGTGGCCAGTTCTTCTTCAATTCTTGGTAAGTGTACCTCCTCTCAGGAGAATTCTCAGGACATTTGGATGCAGATTTGAGCATCTAACAGCATTTCTAACAGCTAATCACCTAATGCAGTTAACATTGCAGATTTCAGCCAGGAAGGCCAGGATGTCCTCATAGAATAAAGGACTGTCCAAGGGATCTTGTCATAGCAAGGGTATAAACACACAATACGCTGTCTATAATACAAAGCTGTCCAATCCATTTTAAACCTTAAGTGTTATTTTGAGGAGTTCTTACAATATGAATTGTAGCAGCCCGTATCACACAATAAAAATAAGACTTCAAGTTCTTAGAGTTCATATCCTGATGACTTTGGAATATGAAAATCTGCAGTCAAGGGACTGCCTTAAGTTGTGCCAGGAGAGGTTTAAATTGGATATTAGGAAAAAATTCTTCACCAAAAAGGTTGTAAAGCATTGGAACAAGCTGCCCAGGGAAGTGGTTGAGTCACCATCCCTGGAGGTACATAAAAGACATGTAGACATGCCACTTGGGGACATGGTTTAGTAGTAGACTTGGCAGTGTTAGCTTTATGGTTTGACTCAATGATCTTAAAGGTCTTTTCTAACCTAAATGATTCTATGATTCTGTGTAGAAGAGCAGTGAGGGAATCTACATTTGCTCCACCTTCAGACAACTGGTCTCAAATAATTATCTCTTCTCTGCCCACGTGAGTTAGAAGGCTCTAGTATTGTTTTCTTTCAGAGCCAATTTAATGGATGCCCTGTTGCCAGACAGACCTCTGTAAGCCTTTTGTCCCTTTCCTTTTCTCCCTAGAATGGATACCATGTGGAGAAGCACTGGTAATTCTAATTACCCAATCTCTGTGAAAACTGCCATGCACTCAGTTCAAATTATATTTGTTACTGGAAAGGCCAGCCATGAGCCACAGATGGTTTCAACTTGTCTAGCTCTCTAAAAAGCTTCTGAAGTCAAACAAATTATGTGGAATATCAACTTCCAAAAAGAAATCTGTTGACCAAGTGCATTAAAAGGCTTGATTGAGATTTACACATCAAGTGTACAGTTTCACCCTTTCATCCACATCAATATGGGGGATTCTTCAAAGTCAAAAACTCTGAGTATTAAAGTGATGCCTGTCTAAAAGCTATTTAAATTTTGAGGAGTGTACACTGAGGAGGTGGGGTTGAATCCTTTAGTCAGTATCACAATTACAGTGTTGTTTGAACTTTATGAGAAAGTGAGGTGAATGATATAAATTGAGATTATTTATTATAAAATGCATATTTCTTAGAAATACAATTTACTGAGTTTCATCATATTATTTTTAGATAGAATAAGGAGAAATCATGTAGACAAAACAAAAACAATGTGCTGAAACGTATTAGATATATTCACTAAGAAACTTGGAGGAAGAGAGAAAACGATTATCTCATCACTGGCATCGCTATGATATACTAGATCCAGTCACCATGAACAGAATGAGTGTTATAGACTGGAAATAGGAAATTCACACTGAGGAAAAGATAAGTTTTCCATGGAGTCCAGAAAATTGATCATCTTAAACAAAAGATTTGAAGAAAGTGCAGTTTTAAAAGTATATTGATCATGGGAGAAGATGTAGAGACTACATTGCTGGCCTTCTAAAAGTAGCTGAGATATCCACAGTCTTGATTGATATGTGTAATCTAGACTTGCTGGCAAGAGACAGGCTACTTTTTTTTATTTATTTTTTTTTCCTTAAAAGCAGCACTTTTCTCTACCTCTGGAATTTTTCTGTAGAATTTTAGCTTTCCAGTCAGTATCACTATGGATCCTTCTTCAGACCCACCCATGAGTATATCTCCACTGTTTCTATTTACTGTAGTGGCTTTTGAGATAATAATCACTTTTAGCTATAAGAATGAATTAATTGAAAATTATTTCCCTGAAATATTGATAATGAATTTTCTTGAACATGAAATAAGGCTAAGAACCTTTTTTTATACCGAAGATTAACTCCAGAAACAAACAAACAAAATTATACAACTGTTCTTCTACCACTCTGATCATATTCCTCAACACAAGGAAGAATTTTGGCAGATTTTGGATTTCTGATGAGGTTTTTGGTCCAGAAGAAGTATATTCACACTTTACATTTAGTTCTGAAGGAAACAAAGACTCCATGTTTTTGGAGTTGTGCAGTAAAAGCTTTGTTCTTTCAAAATCATATCATCCATCATATCAAAATCATAGAAGTGTTGTATCTTTTGTTTCAATGAATCAGTAAAATAGCTGTAGAATTGTCTATTCAACAGTTTTCCAGATCTGCAAGCTGGATGCTCAAATGTTTCTGAGGCTTACATGGTTCTCTAGTATTCCAATGACTGTGATGGAAGAGTTAAGTACTAATAGCTATACATATTTTTATATGGATTTCTCCCTATCTGGTTATTGCTCTAATGATCTGAATATCAGGATTACTGAGAATAGAAAAAACTATCGGTGCTATCTCAAAAGATGTCCTTTCCTGGAACAGCAAGACCCTGGTTTAGTTGTTAGCTGGGGGAAAAGATGAGATTACTGGGTGGTAGGCAGAACCTGGTATCATAAAAACCTTTGCCTTGCATGGTAATAGTGTCAGTGTTTAATTATCCTTTCTCATAGATAAAAGACATGCTGGAAGAACACCAGATTATTTTTCAAAAGCAAGGTTAAAAGTATTCTGTCTTAGTTGGTAAATTTGGTCAGTCTACACCGTGGATGAGGCATAGACCCATAATCGTGGATCTAAGACTGTCAATACTCTAAGAAAAGAAGTTTTCATTTAATGATAAGGACCTTTTCAGCTCTTGGGACTCAGCTGGGTTTCCATAATCTCCTCAGTCAAATTCACCTGTAACAAGCTCAGTCTTTGAAGACATTTAAAATCACAAATTGTAAATGCTTCAAGACCAGAAGGCAGGTGAAAATAACATGATCCAGACTGGTTTTTAAATTCCTTTAAATCTTTTTTGAAGATACCTGTTCATGTATTTTCAACATTTTGGATTGCCTCTACTGACAAGGGAGGGAGACTTGTTGGAAAAGCCCAACTGTTCAGAAGACCTTGGAACTTAAAGGTTCATCTTTGTATGTTCTAAGACTGATGCGAAAGCATATTTATAGCAAGCAAATTTTTGTAGGGGGATTCTTTAAAAAAGGTCTTCCAAAAGAAAAGTTCAAAGTGGCTCT
>NC_051189.1:51510060-51585060 GCF_015220075.1 Falco rusticolus
GTTAAAGATTGTTCAAAGAGATTAGGAACAGTAGTAGGTTTCCTAAAATCTTGCAGATGTGCTGGCATTAAAAAATTTCATGGCAGCTTCTCTTAAGTTCAGATGATCAATACACTGCATTTTTGCTATGTTCTACACCTGACAATCGAGTTGTGTGACTTGTGGAAAAACTGTAACATGTATGTGCTGTTCAAGAAAGTGGTGTGCTACAGTCTTGCAGAGGACTTTTTTATACTAGTTGATCTTTCAAAATCAGAAGGAATTTTGGGATGGAAGGGTGTTATTTTCCTGTAGTAATGTTTATGAGTATATGGCTTTTAGACTTTCCTGCTCAGTCCTACTCCCTTCCCTCAAAGGTAGCTGTTTTCCGCAAGTGTGACTGGAAAAGAACTGGGGACAAGAGTCATATGGGAATTTTTACGTGATACCATGCTAAATAATGCTATGCATTAAGTATTCCTCATAGGTTTCAGACATGTAATGATCCCCCAAGTGTATAGATTTTCAAAGACAATATACTCTGTGAATTAAAAATAATTGCTGTCTTTTCTCTGAAGTTCACATAAAATGAACTGAAATGATGCCACTGAATTGCAGAGCAAACCCAATGGATTTATTTTCAATGGTTAAACTAAAATATGACGTAACAGCAAGAGTTTGAAAATAGAAAAGCTGAGTATATCATATTCATTAGGTAGTATAGATAGCACTAGAATAAATTAATGGACTTCAGTTGGAATGTGCGGAATAAGCCATGAGGCAACCCCTTAGCTGTACTGAAAACAATGAACAAATAAGTTTTAATTTTGTTAATTAAATTTTTGTCCTGTCATTGCTTTGATATATGAATAAAAACATAACACATTTTTCTTATACATTTGCACAGTAATAGCATATAGTACAAATTATGTTCTCTAAGACATGGACATAGTAACCTATGTGTCTAAAAGTGTTGTATGTAGACAACAGACATAAAAAATGTAGTTTATCCCTTAGGTTTTTTAGCACTTTTCTTCATTTGTTTGTACAGTGTTATCATGTGTTATCATGTAAAGTATGTCACCAAAAATAATGGATTTCAGATATTAGTTTTAAACATTGTGGCAGTTGTTCTGAATATGAAAAAAAATATAGTGATCTGTCTTAACAGAAGGCAAAGTTTTAATTTCATGCCCAAGCATTCCTTTAATTTCATGCCCAAGATTCCTTTATTTCTCATATTTTAACTTGCCTGACCTCCTCATCTGTCATGGCTACCAAATACTAACTCCTTAGCAGTACATGTTACGTAGTGTATCATATCGCGTTTCAAGTCTGGTAATAATTGTAATTCCATGAGCATCAGAGATGTTCAATGCCTGTATCCTCTGTCATCAGTTGTTAGGTGGTCAAATATCAGAAATCTATGACCCTCTTGTTATTAGAGATAACATACTGTACTGAGACCTCCTCTCATACTTGTGGGAGGGAGGTGACATGACATTTTGACCATTCACCATTAAAAACAGACTTTGAAAGAACAGCACTGCAGAACTGAGTAATCTAATATTTTGATAATCAGCCTTTTGTCCAGAGAGAAGAACAAGAGCACCAAATGTCCAAGAGGAGCAAGCAGATGGGTCAGCATCTTGGTAAAGGTTATTGTGTTTGTAAGGAGGCCAAAGAAGCAGATCTTACTGTCGTCCTCATTCACAGTGAAACAGAGGTTGTTTCAACTATCCTGACTGAGGGACAAAGGAAAAGCTTTCTGTTTTGATAGCTGAAGGAACTGGAACTGACATGACTATCTGGAGCTTGAACCCACAGATGAAAGCATTCATACCTAGGTACATGCATGAATGGCTATCTTCATTTTTATTACAGTACTACAGAACATGGCAGTAAAACATTTCCCCCTGGCATGTAGAAGAAATAGTTCTTCCAAAGTCAGAAAAGTCTAGCTTGTGCTGAAGCAGAGTCACGTGTGACAGTTCCCTGATAAGGAGTGAGGGGATAAACACTTCAGACCTTTATGACTCATCCTGACTTTCACTTAGTCACAGACTCAGACTCTCTATTTATTTTTCCATATGTCATACCTGTAAACTGAGAGTGTTTTCCACTTTGACATCTAAGGAATTCTTTGCTTTTGTACTAGGAAAACTAAATTCTTAAGATGGTGCACAAAATGGTTCGTATTAACTGCTGATGTGGACATGGCCTTGTCTGCATGAATACATAAACTGAATATGAAATATGTCAAGGTGTCTTGTGAAACCACCCAAATACAGGCTTTTGCAGTCACTGGAATGCACCCATCAGAGCTGAAGCTATTTCAGTGGCTTTGCTAAAAAATGCCTCCACTCTTAATGTCTCCTGAAGCTTTATCTATATTCTTATCAACCACTGCAGTAATACTGAGGAAGACTCAAAACTAATGCAGCATGTGATAGAGTGATTCTGTTTGCTTCAAGAACTCAGCAACAGCTCCTGTGATGATTGTGGATATGGGAACTTACTGCTTGGAGCATTCACATTATGAATACGTACATCACTCAAAGATAGAAAAAGGTACCACTTTCTGATCACTGAAGTTCTTCAGGTTTTGTAATCCATCTATAAATTATTCTCATCCTTATATCCCTCCTTTCCTCTCCTTGAACAATCTCTTTTTTTTTTTTTTTTTTTTTTTTTTTTGGGGGGGGAGGCGGATTCTGTACCATAGGAAGAAATGACATTGTGTGTAGCTCCCTTTGTTTTTCCCATTTATGTGCTGTCCATGTTCTCGTGATATTGAGATATTTAGTCAGAAGTGATGGCACGTCCACATAGACAAAGGCAAAAGTACCTTTAGAAGGTACTTCTCAAAAAGCCTTACTTGATGATTGTTGCCTTTTTTTATCCTCATTTTGGTTCTGGGATTATTTGGAGAACACACTGGTTTGTGCTTTTAGGTTGACATTCATAAAGCTTAGTTTTAGCTTATCTGAAACATGAGAATGTAGTTTCTTTCTCAGTGGCCATGCCTGCGACTTCAGTTTTGCTAACTACATTTGAAACTACAAAAATGAGCAAATTAGACCAGATTACTGCTTTTGTGTAGAACAAGTACAACTACTGTACCATTACGACAAAAAATGACAGTTTTGAAATGAACGACCAGCACTAAAAACCAAAACAACTGCAGAAAAGCAGGAGCTTTGGTATCAGAAAAACCAGCTTTCTTTACGATTGCTATTATATCATTATTGCATCCAAATATATCCCTAAGACCAATGACAACTAGTTTGAAGAAGCTGTTCACTATGTGAATGCTTTCTATAATACATCATAAATAGAATATATTTAAAATTGTACTATACATTATCTATAGAAACATAATAAAACGTATCTCATCATTTACATTCTGAACTTGTTCGGTGAAATAACTATATGGAGAAACACATAGACTATGTGTCTGAGTGCATGCTATAGTTGCTTGCTTAGAAGCTGTATTAAATGCCCGTGTTTCCTGCTTTATGCAGAAAATGTCAGATTTCACACATCTGTTGAGCTGGTAGGATTCTGTGAAATTTTGATGAGGAAAAATAGCTACACTCACTTTAAAATATTTGCCATAGTTGTCCTTGTTGATTTAGAAGAGTTACTGTAAAATGTTATTCTGATTTGAAAAGTTCCAGTGAATATACTTTTACCATTATGTGGGAAAGTATATTTCTTTTCAGAGCATTACCAGTTTTTTTAAATGAGTGTTTAATAAAGAAGCCTCACTATTAATTCTTTAACAATCCCATGTAAATAGTTTGCATAAAATTTTGCAATTGACATAAACTATTATTGTATTTTCATTTTACACAGTTACTGCACTAGATTTTATGAGACCATTTATGATTTGAAGTTTGGCTTCTCTGTGGTTTCGTTTAAACGGTGACGTATGCCGTACAGTGAACATCCAGCGGAATTTGTTGCAATCTGTGCCCTGGTGTTCTCTGATGTTGGTATTTCTTGGCTCTTTTTCCTCTAGTATGTGTTGTCTTTAAGTGTGGTGGCCAATGACAAAAGTGTTTTGAAAGATTACTTCTCATAGAACTTGATCATGTTCTACCTTAGATTTGATGTTACCAAGTAGGGAAACCCTTGATACCTTCTGTTTAGCATTGCCGTGCATGTGTAGATACTTTTAAGGACATTGGTCCCTTTTTTATGTCTTTGGTTTGTTTCTAAAATTTAACGCTTCCACATTGGCCTCAGATTTCTTACACCAAAGGCAGGCAGAGGCTCCAGCATACAGCAGCTTAACTCAGAACCTGTTGCATTCTTCTTTTTGTATTCCCAACCATCTCATGCCTTGCTTCTTGGCGCTCTGCACATCTTGCTGTCTTTATGCAATTGATCTGATTTGTGGGTACTGCATCATTTCTGCTGTTCATATGCTGAGGCCATCGTAACATTTGTGCTGTAGGTTTTAGACAGGGAAGGTCTGCATAGAAAGACATATCTTAGACTTCAACATAAAGAGGACAACTGGAAGGAAATCTCCTAATCTCTGTTTCATAAACAAGGAGTTTCTGCCAAGTAGACTCTGTAAGGTGGGGAGATGAGGATAAGGTAATCTCTCAGGTTCTTATCAAGATTTTAATATGGTAGCAATTTTAATGTGGTTGCAATTGCCTGAGGTGCAAATGCAATTGTACAGACAACCACAATATTGCATTGACAGGGGGACATGAACTACGCTCATACTGATCTGTTTTACCTTAAATGCAGACATGTCCTAACTGAATAACTGAAGTTCTGGTACTCTGTTATATTATAGTCATAAAATATTCTATGTTTAAAACTCAACTTCCTCAATACTTAAGCGTACAGAATACTTCTGAGGTTTTTATGGAGAAAAGTGATAAAGCTGACAGAAAAAGTAATTACTTTTAAAACTGTCCATTAAAGTAACGTTTGGTTTTGTTCAATTTTTCATCTTATCTTTAGTTTTGTTTGGTGAAGTTTTCTAAACCGCCTTTTTCAAAAGTTTGAAACGGTTTGTTCTAATTGGGGTAGAGAGGAGCAGAGATGCATTCTTTGGTATTTAAAAATTCTGGAAAAAGGATGGGAAGGAGAGCAGGTTTTCTTCTGCTTGCTCTTGAAATGAAAGTGAGGTTTTCTTAATTGGAAAAGATTACAAAAATCTTTAAGGAATTTTATTCATTATGAATACTTCTGTAAGGGATTCTAATGGCAAAATTAGGTTTAACTTTCTTAATTATCTCAATATTGCCTATAGAAGTAATCAAAATAAATAGGTCAACAGTTCTCCAGCATCAGTTACTGGATTTCAGAATTCCGTGAGAAACAATTAGGATCAAATTATATACCTACACAAGAGGTCCTAGGGGAATTTCATAAACAAAAACCTAGAAACTGAACTTTTTAGTATGGATTTTTGAATGGACACAACTACAAAAAAAGCAATGGTCAAAAAAAATTCAGCCAGGAAGACCACTGGGTGTCAGTCATGTGCATTACCACTACGGCAAAGTTCATGGAAGCCAAATGGCTTGTCAGTGGACCAAAGTACGTAACTGAGATTAGCCAAAACATGTTTCTACAAAATTTCATTTAGAATATTACTTTGGAACAAAATATCAATGTTGATTACCATCAAGGGATTAGTTAGTGGTATTAATTTTTTAAAAAGTTATAAAAACTTCTGGATGCAAAGTCTGAAAGCTGATCCCTCTAACCGTGTAGAAATTAAAATGTAATAATTTGAAAAGCCAGAATTGAACGCTAATATTTTTATGGTTGGCTACAATGTTTGTCAAAATAAAATACATTATTCTGTAAAATTGAGTATGTTTTCCACATTTCATTTAATGAACCAACAAAAGAATTCTACATTTCCAGTCAATTTAATAAAAATTCATCACAATTATCCCACGAACATCTTTATTCACACCTTTTGATCACTTCAGAGGTGGCATGCATACATACATACATACTTGTATGGGAGATATGTGTAGGAATAGATATTGTGTTGAATATTATTGTTTACTTTTTTGATATCTTTCTCACTTCAATTTTTACAGCTCTACAACTGAAAGAACATTTGGTTTTGCATTAGCATCTGACTAAGGAGGTTTATTATTTATTTGCTTCATCTACTCTGCATAGTGCCATTAATACAAAAATACTAGTCTTTGTAATGACAGAAAGAAAGTGTGTATCTAATGACCTTACTGTAAGAAATTAGCCTTTTCCCCTAGTGATGTAGAATTGTCCATTCTTAAAAATATAAGAAAATGAAGAGCCTTTATAAATCTTTAACTGGTCATAATTAAATAAATAAATGGATGCTCCTATGCAGGAGCTTTTCTACAACAGCAGTGCAAGTGAAGTTCTCTCTAATAATATGCTCTAAAAATATTGACAGGTATACATAATCAAACTGTGATGATATAGAAGAAAAATTAATGATGCAACAATAGGCAAATAAGTTTGTGTTTAACAGTCTAAAACTATGTTATGCAGAAACCAATAATGAAATCATAAACTTTTTTTTTTTCTTTTCAGACAAAGCATATAAACATAAGGTATACAGAAGGATATAGGGATGAAATTCTTATATCCTCCTGTAACTTCAAAATTTTTTTATCCTTTTACTTGAGTTTTGACACTGAACTGCATTCCATTATATTCATAGATAGACTTTATTCCAAACAAGTAGGTTTTACTTTTTCTGAAATAAACTTTCTGTATGGAAAATTCTGAAAAAATTAACCTAAATTCAATGTTAAAGTTTTAGAGTAAACAACACACTCTGAAGAAATATAAAACATTTTTATATTTCTTGTTTCCACATTAGTCTCAGTAAACATAAATATTGGTTTTAAAGAAAATAAATTTTCCAAAAAAATGTAAGCATCTGTTGTGATATAGAGGCTTTTTGCTACCAAACGCATAGCTCCAAAGAATTCCTTTTTATCTTTTCTAATCTTAGAATGGTTGACGTTTTCTTCCCTTGGCATTCAGAGCCAATGGATCTGATAAGAACCTCTTCAATCAGTCCCTGATTTACTGGCACTGTATGTAGTAACAATTGTTTCCAATTAACGTGTAATAAAATCTCTCAAAGTTACACTTTTCCACAGTTAGCATCAAATCCAAGATGTGTTTCCTCTTCCTTTTTTTTTTTTTATAGTTTGTTGTCATTCCAGTTTTCTGCAACAGCAGTGTTATTTATTCAATTTCTTTTTGTCTTTGAACTTTCACTTGTGTTCTGCTTGCTTTAATATTTTTTTTATTTTTCACTTCTGTGGAGTCACTAATTTGCTCTTTTGCCTTCTGAAGCTGTATTCCTTACACCACTGGTGGAGTCAGTGACCCCTACTACCTGAAGACATCATGCTTGTACTTCCAGTTCAGTGCTTTGATATCAATCTGTTTCCATGATATCAAGAAAGAAAATGACTGTGACTTACTCCACGTATCCAAGTTGCTGCCAGCAAATCAGTACAGAGCACTAACACAGTTGTGGCACCAGATGTCATAAAGATCTGTCTTCATCAGTTCATTTTCTTTATCTTTCATGCTGCCAATTCTTCAGTGTGCTTCCCAACACAATTGTACATTTTTTTTTAAGGCTCTATTAAAGAGAATTACCAAGACCTTGAGACTGATCTCATATGGGTTCAAGAATTCAGAACTTTCCGGTCTCCTGCATGTCCTTTGAATTTGCCTATACATAAAGGTATACATGCCTGTATAAGCTGTGCCAAATTCTGGTTTTGCAACATGAAAACAGAAGATAGCTGGTCGCTTTCTAAAGCTCTTGAATATTGCTTTTCTCCTTCTGAACATGGATCAGGCTTTGAGCAACCTGGCCTAGTGGAAGGTGTCCCTGTTCATGGCAGGGGGGTTGGAACTAGATGTTCTTTACTGTCCCTTCCAACCCAAACCAGTCTGCAATTCTATGATTATGACTGATCACAAAATTGAAGTAAAGGCAAAATTTTAGCCCTAGACAAAGTTCTTCCATCTTTAATTCTTTCAATAAGAAAAATGTATTTGTCTCTCATCCACAACAATTCAGTTAATTGTCAAGTAGCACTATTAAGGTACATTTCTATTCAGCAGGGCAGGGACAAACATTTCAAACTTTTGATAGACATGAAAGAGATACTTAAGTCTTAATGTTCTGAAAGACAACTAGTTCTTCTAATTCAAACTTCTTTAGATGTAGTTATTGGCAGCCCTGATACCAGAGCATATGCAAAAATCTCTGGTGTTTCATTGAAACCGTTAGAAGAGGAATTCCAGAACTTTTTGATTTTCTAAGTGGTTGGACTCCACAAAGCAGAAGTTTCCTCCCTCTGATCAGGGTTTCTTGACTACAGTTAAAGAGAGGACTAAAAATGCCTAATCAGTTGTGAGATCTGCTCAAATCTTTCTTTAATGGTAATCTAATACACTGGTATTTAGGCAGACCCATTTACGGTTCTTTTACAGGTGTTTTGATCACAGGTTGAGTCCCCAAAATTCTGTCAGTAGTAGCAGGTCATCATAAAGTCATCTCTGCTTTACAATTTGGAGGTAGACACCTTCCTGGGAAAGAGCCCAACTAGATACTTTTTTTTTTTCTTTCACATCTGAAAAATCAGGTTCACTAACCCTGTAAGAAGGGACTTTCCTGGCCTTGCAGCTGGTCTCTGTTTTTGCAGCGCAGGCCTTTAGACTGGTGAATCCTTTGATTTCTCCAAGATTTATACCTTCATTTCTGGCACTCTAAAGAATGTTGAAGTGGGATCAACTTAAATATTTCTAGTATTTCAAACTTTTGCATCCTTTTATTTTTTCATGTCTTCTGCATCAATATAATCATGGGTAAAGGGTAAAGCAACATAAAATAAACTTAGAGCATTCAGAACTTATTCTACAACTATGGTCTCTTTTTAGTGTCAATACTAAGTTCATGTGACAAAATTAATGTTGGAGAGGTGAAGAACATTACTTACATAGAAAAGACTGTTTATGAAAAAAACCAAACATTTTTCAGCTTTGGCTGACGTTAAGAGTAGCGACCCAAAAAGTATTATATACTATTTATTTTGGAATACTTGTAATGTTAAAGCAGACAGGTGTGTTGTCATATTTGCTGCTATTATTTTAGTAGCTTTATTATTTTAGTAGCATTTTTTGTTATTATTTTAACAGCATTTATTATTTGTGTAACTTGCCAACCACAGAAATTTTCTCCCGAACATTTAATGCATATCTGGTTTTATTCCCCATATTAATTCTACACTTGAGTCCTTAGAAGAATTATTTTTTTTTATTATTTTTTTTTCAGAACTGTTGGAACTGCCATTGGGAGTGCTGTGTTATCAGTGAAAGGCCACTTGTATTTATTGTTCCTTTAGTTTGTAGGTAGGAAAAATGCAATCTGTCAGAAAAAAATTTGCCCCATATTCCTACTGAAAGAGTAATTCATTTGTTCCAAATGATCTCTAGCAAATTGTTAAAAAATATGATCTCTCACTTCCCTCTGTCAGTCTGTGTATATACCTCAGTGCTCATTTTCTAAGATTCCTCCCAAATATAATAAAGCAAAAATTCATGCTGTGGATTTAAAAAGATACTGTGCTTAAGAAGAAGAGCTAGTTTCAGTAACTCTGGACTATGTGGGCTGTTTTTTTCCCTTTGGCTGTGGATACAGGGGAAGACCTGTTTCAGCTTAGAGACCATCAAAATCTGTATTAGATCAGTCTATAACATCAACAACGTAGATCCCCTGACTCATGTTAAGAGTTTGTTCAAGCAGGGCTCAGCTGTTTGCACTGTGTACCTTAGTTCTGTAGATTTGCTGAGTAGCTGCGTGATTCTGGGTGCATAAATTACCGGCCATGAAATGCTGGTAGCAGCATCAACAGAACATCCCAAGTAAGGAGTATGAATCAGTCATTGTATCAGATCAAATTACGTTGTAGCTTCTCTGACTTGTAAAGCCCAAACTACTTGCTAATAAGCATTAGTTGCAACCATCAGTCCTCAGAAAGGGGAAGAAGACCAAACACCTCATGCTTGCTTTACAGTAACTTTCTTTTCCATATCTGAGGAACTTGTCAACTGTATTACGGTGACTTTGTGGCACTTGGTATCACTATGGTCCTTATGCCATGGGAAGGGACACATACGATATGTAACAGATGCTGCTGGAAAACATTGCTAAACTCAGCTGGGGAAGCTCTATGGTGGATGCACATGAACACAATAATTTTAAGATAAGTTATTTCTTATGCTTTATGCCTACAAAATAAACAGTCATTCCTACCTGGGAAACCAATTTCATTCCTCACAACATCAAGTTTAAGTAGTATAACCAATTAATATAGATCCTTTAATAATTAGTTTATTGTGCTGATGCTCCTGATTGTCAAAATCAATTGTTCTTATCTTTCGAATAAAACTCTGCTACCAGAGTAACTATTTGAAATGATGATTGACCCTGCAAACCACAGGAGTTTATATCATGTTTACAGGTATATCGTTATGTGGACAAAAATCATTGATCCTAAGATTTGTCTCTACAATTCTTTACAAACTTATGTCACACTGACTTGGAACCATAACATAAATCTTGGATCACTTGCAGCACAAAGTGATTGGTGTTAGTGTACATAAAAGGATGGAAGAATAATATGAAACATATTTTCTTTGTGCTGCAGACACCAAGCATCCCCTCCTTCTCTGTAACAGACATGACTAGGTTGGTGGTGATCTCTGCTTGCAGCCTAAAAGGACCGAAGTATAGTTATTGTAAGAATTTCTGTATGGCCTGAGGTACTGATAATTCATCATTGTGTTGCATGGCTTGGCATCTGCTTTCCTATTGCCTAGTTCAGCAGGCATTGATAGTTTGTTGATAGTTTTAAGGAGGGCTTTTATTATTTTTATTTTTTCCTTGCTTCCACATATTTTATTATCTCAATATGAATTTATATTATAACAGACAGGAACTGCACTTTGAATGTGTTCAGTAAACACACAAGAAAGTGCTGCTGTTCCAAGAGAAAAAGAGATGCCTCCTAATCTGCTGGGTGGAATAAGAGAACATAAAGACAAAAAAGCATATGTGCTGAATCAGGTGGAAATTTCCTCCAGCCTGGCATTCCACCTCTGATACCAGATGTCCAGGTAGAGTGTAACAACAGAGTAAGCACGTTGTAACACTTCCCCAGAATATTCACCCAGCTTTCCAATCCCTTGAGCCCCAATATTTTTTTATTATTTAATAAACCTCAGTGGATATTTCCTCCTAGAAATTCCTTGTCCCTTTTAAATCTCTGTAAGTTTTTTATATTCACAAGAATCCATACACCTTAAGTACACAGAGTGCCAAAAAATAGCTATTTTCATTTGGTTTTAATATGGCCTTTGCTAATTTCACTTGATTTCTCTACTCTGCAACTTAAGTTCCATTTCAGGTAAAAGCTTTCAATAAATTCCCCTGAATTAAACTTTTTTTTTTTTTCCTACTGAAGAAAGTAACGTCATTTAAATGTAAAAATGTAGAAAATTTCTTCCCATATTTCGGACATCATTTCCAGAATGTTTGAAGAAGTCAAATTTACCTGTAGACAAAGACTAATGTACCAGAAGTCTTCTGTTTCAAGTTTTGCTGAGGAGCAAAAGAACAAGCACATGAATCATGGTGCTTTTTATCAGTTCACAAGTCTACATGTTCAGAAGTTCAAGTGCCAGAGATAAGACAAATGTCAGGATTATCTACTGAAATATCTTATGATCAGTTTTGAGTCATATCCTTGCTTTAGTAGAACAGGAGAAAGAGGTGTAGTATATATTCTGGCTGGCCAAGTTTGGTAGCAGGTTGACCATTCCTCTCTTTCATAAAAACAGAATGCTCTTAAAGACTCTTTTTTTCCTTGCCTGCATCCTGGGAAAGCCTCTGTAGCAACGTCAATTAGTGACAGTCAGGTATTTAAAGGATGTATGTATGCTCTTCACTTTCTGATCCTCAGCTCATCTTTCAGAGGAGTGAATTAGAGAAAAAGAACCATTTAACTTTATCTGTCTCAGCTGAAAAAATTATGCAATGAAGCAATTTTTGGGACTGGGCAACTATTATAACTGGTTATATAGACATAGCCACTGAATCTTACAAAATCTGGAGAAGGCTATTGCCTTTTCTTTGATATGTTGTTATTCTTTGTCAAAATGCCTGAACCATTTTAAATTATACAAAATAGTAGGACTTCACTCATTTTGTAGTCAGGTACCTATATTGGTAAAAACTACTATATTGATGTTCATCATTTACAAGCAAACTTTGCTCATTTTCCCATATTCCATACTACTTACATATGTGAAAATACTGTGATGCTGAAAACATTACTTGTTTGCAAGTATTAAATGTTAACATGAACATCAAGCATTGTAAGTTCGTTAAGGAAGGTATCAGCCTAAAAAACAGGTTTTACTTCTACTCAAAGATTAGTAAAAGAGATAATCATGTCTTCTTCACTAAATTCTGGATCTTTCTTTTGATTATTTTGAGATTTCTGAAAGACACAAAGCATTTTAATACTTTAGTAATGTAGAGAGTGACAGATCTGTACAGGAAGAATTTTTAGTTTTAGTTGCGTAAACGTGGCCAGCTTCTAGCCGAAGTCTTCAGAATTTATGTATAAATACAGATACAAAGGTGGATATAGCTAGATTAAGACACTACATAGAAAAAGTAGTAAAATCATTGTAAATATGCTAACTGTCTTGGGAACTCCCAAAATTCAAGTAGCTCTGAGGGATGGCTAGGAATGTGTTCAGGCATGCTGCTGGATAGTTTTTTCTTTAAAAGGTGGGACACAATTACCCACTTTGGACAAGATTCAAAAAATGTGGATTCTTCAACATCATGCACTGAGACCCCAGAAGACCTTAGACTCCATTAGTCCACTAATTCACAAGATTATTTTTTTTAGAGACACAGGAGATAATAAAGTTTGAATTTTACCAAAGTTCCCTAGCCCTCCTGGGTTCTGGGCAAACTTTTAGCTGTAACATATGGCTACAACATTAGGTTTTTCAGAAATGTTCCCAATATGTATTAATGTTGCCCTTCCAAAGAGAGCTTTACTAGCAGCAACAGGGTCTGATTCTTTTAGGATTCACATATAAATGGTGGCTTGAATCTGGGCAAATTAATCTAAATTCCTTTATGCTCAAAATATATTTTTTCTGCCTCAGGCATGCACCTTTTATCTTAAACAGTATTCTGTTGAAGGGGAGAAGAGCAGCAGGAAGGCAAGTAGAATAACATGTGATATTCTTCTCTCAAAGATTAAACCAAAATAATTTACAATTCCTTTCTTTGGGTTTTGGTGAGGCAACTATTAGGACAGGTAGTTGCTCCCCACCTCCTGTGGTAACAGTTCCAGACTGTCAAGCCAAAGGGCTGCCCTCACTCCTGCTGGGTCGCCAGGCTTCATCCAGGGAGCAGACGACGATGACATTTGCTCCAGCTGCTCTCACTGTTCTGCTAGCTCTGCTTTTCTGCAACAGCACACATGGTTCTCCACGCGGGATTACATAGAGTCCTCTTGTATCAACTAGACTCTTAAGCAGACTCTCCTACCTTTAAAAGCTTTTTGACTATGACTTTTGCATTAGAAGACTTAAAATACTGCCTTAGATTAGGGCAGCCACCATCACATGGACATTGGGGCTTAATTAGTTGTCCCAGGCTTTTACATCTTCTCAGCTGTAAACTCTCCTCCACTCCACTTTATAATCCGCGTGTGTCTTTAACAGAAATACCTCCCACATACAACCGGAAGTGACATATGCAAATTTAATAAGTTCAGGCTTGCTCATTGGGGTTTTTTTGGTGCATCTTTCCTCTCTACTAGGTAGCACTGTCATCACTAGCCATGATGTTTTAAAAATGTATTTTAAAGATGTACATTTAAAATTTATTTGAAGAAATATTTTGAAATGTGGAAATCAGGCATCCTGATTTATAGTTGTGAAAATAAAAGAAATTCTGAACGTCAAAAGTCTCTGAAATTTCAATATTCAACTAACTCTATGGGTAAAAGTCTACCTGGTCTCTGTTTCCTGTAAGTGCTTTTTAATAGAAAAATAATGAAAATTAAAATAGAATCCTTGTCAAAAATGAATTTAAGAATAAATTAAATCAGATTGTATCTTTGTAACATAGAAAAAATACCTTAGAGAATTATGTGACTGTTGCAAGATCATGGTTTATAATCACAGCAAGTTCAGTAAAAATCAGATTTAAAGGAATGGAAATTTTTTCTTATTACAGAAGCATACATTCCAAACACCTTCAGCTTCACCTGGTAGCAAACTCTGAGAGTCAAACATTATTTTTTGCTTTAAAATCCAGTTAATCAAATTGGAAATATTAAAAATATTAAGAAAATAAATGAGTATTGCATTATGCCAGTTTTCCAAATAGGTAGGAAAATGTTTTTGGAAAAGTAAAATGCTGGTGTAGAATTTGAAGTATCATCTGTCAATTAAGAGAAGATAATTTCTGTGCAGAAAGGTCTTATGTATTAAGGTAGAGGATGCTTTCTTTTTAGTAGTTACTACTGTAACTATTTACAACATCATTTTCTGTACCAATCATTTATTAATAACATTTATCTTAGTATAAATATATTCAGCAAAATCCTAACCACTTGAAATTTATTTCCAGTTTTCCCATTTGTTTCACTAAGACCATAATCTTGTCATCTATATTTTGCAGATGTTCATAAATTAATGAGTCAGATTAATTGAGGAAGTTACCTATGATTTTATTTTTTAGCAAAGTTGTTTTGCAGTAAGTGTAATCAATTACTTTTCTCTTTAGGCTACTTTGCTACTTTGGAGCAAATCATTAAAGAAAATCTGTGGTTACCTCAATATCAGAGCTTTCAGAAGTACTACTTACACAGTAAAGAAGGCCGCACAGAATAAGGGTGGAAGCTGCCTTTAGAGACCATCAGCAGGTAAAGTGCTAACATCATTCACTTAATTCATTTATCTCATCTCTAAAATTCGTTTGATCAATGCAGCTACTTAACAACAGAATACTTGCTAGTAATACCTATTGCCTGAATTCTTACTTGCTTCTTGGCTATTTCATACTTTTTGTATTTTCATTTTTTTGCTCTCCTACTGTGGGTTTTTTAATTTATTTTTACACAGCAGTTCATGTAAGGTATTAAAAATTCATTATTCATTAAATCCACTTTTGCACCTTAAATGTATTTATTTTGTATATAAATATATTATGCAGCAATTAAAAAGTACCTTATTGTAATATATAACCCCTCCATAAAACACTTTTTCCAGGAATGGTGAGTTTTACAACATCTACAGTCAGACTCTATGTGCCTTTAATTTAGAAAACAAATTCAAATGAAAAAAGGTAAAAATCTAGTTGTTGAACTTCCATGATGGAGGTATAGTGGCCAGGTATGATGTTTAATTGACTAATTAGTTACATTTAAAAAGATAGATATATTTTTTAATTTAACAGTGCTGTGGAACCTGAGTCAAGAGATGTAAAACTCTGTTGTGGAAAACGTAATGCCAATTCACAGAACTCTTTACTGTTTCTTCTCTTTGTGTTTACATATAGCTTTCAAAATACAAGTCTATCAGTGCAAGCTATAATCAACTAAAAATACTGTTCAGCTATTTTAGTCACGTTATTGTTTGCTTGCCTTTCATTTCTATATTTCTAAAAATTAATAAGCATTTAGGTCATCATGCTCACAGACCTTAAGTTCACATCAACAATTTTAGGTAAGAATCTTTGTTAACTCAGGTCATTTATGCCGGAACCAGGTCCTGATATATTGATATTTTAGTCCATTTTATAAAAGTACAGTGTAGAAGTCTTCAAATAAATAAATTAGATGTGAAATTGAGATTATTTGCTAGTACTTTACTCTTATCAATCCAATTTATGTTTTATACCCATATCTCCATCCATTACTCATTTCCTCGTATGCCACCTCAGTTAATCTTTAATTTTAAAATTCAGTGTATTCAGTTTATTCCTGACAAATATAAATAACGAAAATCCCTTCCAAAATATTCTTAACTACATAGCTCTTCTATATTTCAAGAGCAAAACTGTTTTTAAGTCATATGTTCTCAGTTGGAGATTTGGAGGCATATAAATAAACAAGTTAGAGATTTAAAACATAAAAAGTAAAGAATTGTCTATCTTTCTTCACCAAGTGAGTGTCAATTACATTCTGTTGATGTGACAGCAGAGGCAATGCTATGAGTGTTGAAATGCTTTCTTAAAAGGACTGGATTATAGAAGGAATTTAAAGCATTTTTTTCTGAATGCAGAATTAGGGCATACTCGCTTCAAGTCTCTGTACAGAAAAATATATCTATGTTCTGTTATCACTTGAACCTTTTATTTCTGTAAGAATATCTGTTGTCTACATTTGCAGAATTTAATAGCTCTTGGTAATATTTGTGAAAAGATTTCCCACTCAACAGTTTACCTATTCTGGACATAGTATGGATGATATTATCATGCATCTCAATGATGTAGTCTGGAAGCAAAGAAAATTGCAAATGAGTTGGCATATATTATTGCTTTTTTCCTTCTCAATTTGAATACAATAAAATAAACGTAGTAAAACATAGCAAAACATCAATGCAATACCAACAGGATCTAGTTTCTTCAGCAGTACTATATAATAATTTGTTTGGCTTTTTAAAATCTTGTTTATGAAGAAAATGGTTATGAGTATCTTACTATTCTATAGGTTCTTATATTCAGCACTGCAATACATATACCTAGCTTGTGGTAGAAATTCGTGATGGCAATGTTTTGAATTTTGGACAATGCTCTGCACCATTCAGCAGCAGTATGTGTATGAAGAAAAGAAATTCTATTCAAAATATGAATTTGAGGATTACAAAGGCAACTTAATCTAATTTCCTTTCTGATAATGCTTCATTTTGTTAAATAACTAGTCCAACTATTGAAACAAAATATTTCTGCCATTATCACATAAAGAAAGTGTTTAGGAATTACAACAATAGGAAAAAAAGTGTTGATTACATACACTGCCTATAAAAAGAAGCTATATTTTCTTCTTAGATTTTTGCTAATAAGCAAATCACTACTGCAACAGAAAATCAATTCTGGAGGCGTCAAAGTAATGATTTTTCTAGGTACTGTGCTATATATATGCATTACAATGACAAAAACATTTAAGTGTGTTCATCCTTCCCAAAATCCTGAGAACTTTCTTCCCTATATATATAATTACTCAAAATTAGAAGGCAGTTTTTACAAATGCTAATGTATAAGGCAAATTGCTACTAAATTTTTTTTTCTTTCGTAATGTTAACTGGATATAGTAACTTCTCTGACTAATTAAGTAGGTTTGCCTTGGGCTTCTAGGTATCTGCTTTGTTCAGCTTCAAAAAAGGATCATCTCAATGATGGGTGAAATGATGCTTTGGTAACATGCAGTATTTTGCCATGACTTTGTAAGCTTCTTTGCACTGAGGAAGGTGTGCTTACTGACTGGAGTCAGTATACATTGCTGAATAGAGGGCCTATGCCCATAAAAATTGTAATGCCTTCTTCTGCATAGGGAATGCAAAGGCATGCTCTTGGGAAGAGATGAGTGTTTTCTTCCTGCTGCTACAGGTACGAGGTGGATGAGAAGAGGGTTTCCTCTCTTGCTGACATTTTCTAGATGTTGGTAACTTTTTCTCTCTGAACCATTGGTTTTCTGTTATGAAAAACAAGCAAGTTAAGCTCAAAGGGGGATATTCACCCTAGTGTGTCCAAACCCTGTCCTCCTAAGTGCAGATATTTCAAAAATTCTGAGCTCCTATTACACTCCTTTGACTTAGTAGTATTTTTTAAAACATATTCAAACACTTCAAGGTTTTTAAACCATATTCTTATTCTGTGCAAAAGGCTTTAGAATCTGCTAATGTTAATTTGTAATCCTAGCTCGAGACAGTATTTTGTAGAGATTTCAGATGACTGCAGAGATGTAATAGCTATATGACTTTGAGATAATATTTTGATTACCTAATTAATTTTCTATTTTTAAAAAGTATCATATTTTTGGGTAGTTGCTGCTCAGATCATAAATACATCATACTTAGTTTCATTAACAACAAAAAAGTATTTCTGTCTGCAAAGATACTTTATTACATACATAATCACTACCATAAAGCATTTATATTTCTCTTAATGTTTAATTTGATCAAATACCAGTGCAGTCAAATATCAGTCTGGACAAGGAAAGTATTTCCCTATTGTTCTTTATCTTGAGATACTCTTATTCTCAATTCTCAATATTCTAATAGTTTACTATCTTTGAAAAGAACAATTCCCTCAACAAAGACATTCTGTAACTTGGTTTCCCTTATACGTGTATCTTCCACTGATCAATGTCATGTCTGTCATGTTGGGTGTGCTAGCTTCATTATAATGTGAATCACACATTTCCATCTTTTCTAGATTACATTGGAATAAACGTGGTAGATCTTGACATTATCTTTAAATACATTCTATTTAGCACCTAAGATTTTCTGTAAATATTTGCTGCTGAGCATAGTTAGATTACCTTTTTTATAATATTGATAGATTATTAGTTTTTACATGCATATTTTTAGGTGGCAAAATCTTCTGTCTAAAAGATTTATAGGTCAGTCTTTATGTGGTGTCTTTCAGTTACAAAATCTCGCCTAATACATCTTCTGCCCTGCAAATATGTCACAGCAGTTTCTTCTGGCAATCTCAATGGGGTAGCATATTAGCACCCAGGAATATGATTATGCTCTAAAAACCACATCTGTTTAACATAACTTTCTTTTTGTACTGAACAATCTTAGAACATCTATTCCAGAGCAAAATCTGATATTTCCAATGTATTGTACCAACATGTCTGTGGTTATACTGGAGACATTAGCAATTGTTCTCATAATGAAATTAGTGTTGATCCCCAAATATAGAGGTATGAGATGTCATTATAAGTTAAGAACCTATTACTTGAATCTGTCCTTAACACTGCGAGTGGCATAGTCTTCCAAAACTTTGATAATGTTTTTTGTTCACGTAACTTACTTTAAAATAGTCTCCATGCAAATTATAATCGCTTTAAAATATAAGTAAAGTATTTGTTCTCATATTCATGATCTGCTGTCTTCAGGTGGCCACGATATAGTAAGAGTTTGTGGGGGAGGGGGCCTGTTGATTTCTGTTTCTTCTTTTTACTTTCTGGTTAACTGACATATTGTTGCAGTAAAACATACGTAGGGTCAATTCATGCTGAATAGTTATTAGAAACCACGATAACAAAAGTCATTACACTGCAGTTCAGTTTTGACAGTAAAATTTCTGCAACATTATCACAAATCGTCATGCGTTAGTGCAATGATCCTTACTACAGTTTCGTATTAGAATCAAAAGACTGCTGTAGCATGCTTGATACAAAAAGTCATGCAAGTCAAGGGAAGTTTTTTTATGGTTTTATAGATAACACAGTTTCATGTCTTTCTTATGATGTATCTGACTCTGAGGCCTCTTGGATATTTTTGCTTTTAGTAGATTGCTCATCTGGGATATAAATGTTTTAAAAATAATGTCCCTGTTGTTTAGAAAGACCAAATAGAATACAAAGTAAATCTGGCAATGGGCACATGTCAGTTTAGGCAATTAATTCCTTCTGCTTTTGTGGTTATCATTCACTGACGCAACTAAAAAAAACCCACACTGTTCTCATACAAACAAAAAATAATTTATGTCTCTAAATTGTGGTTTTGGTTAGTCACTTCACTTACCTGGAGATCTTGGTTTGCTTTATGTCTTCACAAGCCTAACAATCAAAACATGGATAAGGTTATTGTAAAAAATGTGCCTTCCCCGCCCCCCCCCCCCCCCCATTTTCTTACAAATCTTAAATGAAAAATAATACTGTCAAGGATTCAGTGTGAAAGAGATGAGAAGTATCAGAATTTTCATCTGTTTCTAAATTAAATGTTTAACCAGCATTCAGAGCTGTTTTGATTAGGAACAGAAACAGGTAATGGAGCCAACATTTGTCTTTTGCCGGTATAACAAGACTGGATAGTAGCTAGTAAGCAAAAATGTGTCATTTACATTATTTTTAACTGAAGTTCTTTCTGCCTTTAGAGTTTTGGCACTACGGTAGGTTGACAGCATAGCCAGTTTCATATGAAAACACGAGGAAAAAAATATATCTTCAGTAAGCTTTTTATTATGCAAATTTACTAAACTTTCTGTGAGCTAATTATATTTAAACAATGTAAACAACAAGTTAATGTTATAATTAAATTTGAGTCAAACCCTCAGTAAGTTCAAATGACTCTATCAGAAAAATAATACGACAGGCAGCCAAATCAAATTATTAGTTTGATAGAAGTTACTGAGCTGATTTATAGGGAAGTCCATTTTCTTTCCATATGCATCAGCCGTATCAGTGGCTAGTCAGGTTACACTCCTGTTGCATAGGGCAACAGTTCTGCAACCACAGAACACTGAAGTCTGTAGGACCTCTACCTGTTAGATCTTACAGTCTCCCAGAAGAAGGCATCCCATTAAAGGAAGTGAAAGCTTTTTTGGTTTTTTCTAGAAGAAATACAGAAATTTGATAATTCATTTAGGCATTAATTTTTAAAATTGAGTGTTCTCTAGTGCCTGGAGACAAAACTCAAGGAAAAACTGCTTTTTTTTTTTTCCTGCAGAGCCATAGATATTTTAAGGATGCTTCTCCTTTTCTACCTCAGTGCCACCTATGGTATTAAAACAAACAAGATTAATCAGGATATTCCTAGCTGTAGTGGCTCAGGTTTCTTCCTGTACACAGCCTTGATACAGAAGGAGTTGTGGATGATGATGCCATTAAGTACATACCTTGATTTCACAAAGCCAGCAAGTTTGACTGCAGATCAAATATTCCTCCAGGGCTCTATTGACAGGAGTTGATGCTGAGAAGAATGTGGCATCAGCTTTTGAGTTAAGGGGGTATCAGGCAATAAACAAAAAGTATCCTTTGTAAAATGCCAAATAGTTTAATCAGCAGAGGTTTTCTTCATGTGTTGGATTGCTGCATATCAGTAACTTAACTCAGAGGCAAAAGATAAAAGAAACTTTTGTGAGCTTAGTTCTTCCACTAGCAGCTCTTTACCTTAAAGCATAAGCTTCTTTTTCATTATCTCCTAATAGATTCTACCATTAATTAGAAAAAATAATTGCTTTCTTTTTACTCTCCACATGCATATGCTTCTTCCAGATGCTAATCAGCACAGGATGAACAGAACAGGGAAAAAACAGACTGGGGTAACAACTCTTTTTTACTAACCAAAGTAGAACAAGTTGGCCATTGTTAGTACTTCTAGTAGACAACTCCTTCTAACAGGTACATAAACATTAACATGCCCGTACGCACAAGTTGCAGAGAAGAGGTGGTATGAGTCTGGTCAGTCCTCAGTCAGCTGGTGGGTGTCATCATCTGTCTTGTTTCACATATCCATGAAAATATTGTTTAACTAGTAGACTTACCTTTGGGCAAGTTTTGCAAGACACTTGCCTTAGGAAGTAAACATTACCCTATGTTGTTTTCTGAGATTTTTGTAGTGGGAAATCCACATACAAGTGCTGACTTGCCCCTAATCTGACACAGGTTTGTTCTGTAACACTTAACAGAGGTATTAGAATTATTACTTGTCACAGCACAAGCAAAACTACCAAGCTGCAACAAGGTTTTACCATTCATCAAATTCTACTGCCCATGCTGTTTTTCCATCATCCTGCGGCCAGACCACACCACTCCTTGTCTCTGCTACATTCAAGCTCATCTAATCTCCCACACTCTTCAGGGTTATTTAACCACTTTGCGGGAACAAGCTACAGCTGCACATCATCCATGTCAACCCACTGCCTTCATTCTTCTACAATTACTGAGTTACAAATTTATTTAATCAAAAAAAAGGCAGAATAGCCTCCATTATAAAATTCAACCTTCTCTTTCTTTTGTTTTTCCTTTTTATTTTTTTTTTTCTTTAAAGCTTTTACTTACTTTCTCTTATTTACACATAAAGTAGCCAGGTTGTATGGTTGCAGAGCAGTAAACAATTTCATGAGGAAAAGTTCAAAAGTTCAGAAGATATCCATGTCTTATTTTAACTACTTTACATGTTCATTTTTAACCACATGGATTAGCAGTTTGAGATTTGTGTTCTTAAGAGCTACATAAATTCACGTTCATTCACATTTATTTTAAACTTACATTAAGAGCATCATTAAGGTCACAGTGTTATAGCTTAATCTTGCAAACACTTTATAAAAATATTTGGTGTCAAAATAACTTGACTTAGCATTTAATAACTGACCAAAATACTTGCAGCAAACAACCAACCAAATGCTCTAAATTAATGAAAATCAGACTTTTGCTTTCCCTTTTTAGCTTACAAAAAAAGTTGTTAGAATCTTTCTGGATTATAAAGCACACCTATGCTGTAACTCATCCCAAATACCTTACTAGGGGTACTTATATTTAAGTGTTATTAGCCCTACATTTTCCATGCTTGTACACCTGAAAAACTAAAAAATTTGTAATAGTTTAACATATAAGATTAATGCATTTTGTTATGTAAACTGTTATTCTAGAAACTGGTAGAAAGTTTGTATTGTACCTTCTTAAACCTTTCTGCTCAGAAAGGATTAAAATAGCATAAATCAGCAAGAACGGTCTCAGCTAGATTTAGCTGGAAAAAATGAAAAAACAATTCTCAACTGAACATGTTGAATGTTCGTGTGTATATGTGTACTCTGAACCAGTTGTGTGAAGATATGGCTCCAGTAGCTCTACTGGAACCAGGGCTTTACTGGCTGTAACCCATGGAGCCGAGGCAGCCAGGTGGCAGTTTTTAAGTCAAACCTCTCTCTGCAGTTTGAGTAGCTCACAAGGACACTTGTCCCAGTGAGGCAGATTGTGGCAGACAATTTAAGGAGTTTGAGGACAGCAATCTGCCTGATAGTTATAAAGATAGTTGGGAGAGACCTGTGGCATGCCAAGTGTTCAGATTTCTTGAATGGCACATTAGATTGTCATAGAGATGGGAATTCTAGATGTTCTAACAGTCATTATTCGTTTCAGTTTTCACTACTTCCTACAAATTTAGATCACTTATGAAACTGTTATAAACCCTTGAATCTACCGGAGATGTCAGAGAATATATTTCATCATAGAAATACTGTATGTTGATATTTCTGAGGGGAGAGGAAAAAGGTGTTCCAAGCTTTTGGTTTCACAAACAAAATTTTTTTTGCATTTTCTTTCAATTTGGAATGGAGAAACAAAAGTCCAATGGGCCAGCTGGCCAGCTTCAATCCTACTACGCATTCTATCATTTACAGTAATTACCTAATGCATTCATTAGAGGATTCATAAAAGAAGATATTTATATTGAGAATGCAATTCTATGTAAGCAACCATCTCAAGAAAATTATTAGAGCTGTCAGCAGTCTTTTTTGTTCAAGTTTGTCCACACAGATAATATCCCCTCTTGTGAGAAAAGCAGGTAGAATTGCCATCTCATGGGCTGAGGATGAAGAAATGTTATGAAAAGCAATAGCACTATGGTTACCAGACATGTTAATGACTAATCTTAAGATTAACTGAAAAAATGAGAGATGACTTAAATAGAAATTTGGAGTAAGAAAGCAGAATCACTTATCCTTTGAAACACGGTATGGAAGGAAACTGATGCACGGTATGAATCACATTAGCTTTCCAAATCAGTCATTTTCACAAAGACACAGAAAATAGGTTAATAAAGGCTTGGTTGAAGGCCTCGTTAGCATTATGACAACAAAGAACAAGGTCTTAAGGAAAAACCTATCTCACAAGAGTAACTAAAGAGTAACTAAATGAATTAGACTCTTGGTATATGTCATACATCGGTCTGTTCTGGCATTCAGTGCTCTACTTCAGAGTGATACAGAATATTTATTGCCATTGTTCATTAAGAGCTATTCAGGTTCACACCTGAGCATAAGAATGAAGGGCTGCCGCAGACTGTGCAAGAATAGCTCAGTGGTGTCGATGGGCAACATCTTACCCCTGTTAGATATTTAACCACCCACCACTGCAAGCATCCATGGAGTTGAGAGGGGAACATGCTAACATGTCATTCTGCTGTCCCAGCAGTCCTGAAATTTTTGAGATTCAAACAAACCACTCTCTATAGGAAGAATGGTGGAGTCAAGAGTTGTTTCTCTTGACAATAACAAGGAGGATAGGCAATTGCTCTTGGAAAGCATTACATTAACAAACTGGGGGTGGTGGTGGTGGTGGTGAACAGTAAGAGCATATTGATTTGTCTGGAAGGAATAGATGAAATAAAAGATTATTTTTTTTCAATCATATGTGCCTCCTCAGCTTTCTGATGAAAATCTCTGACCTAAGAAAACAAGTAGGAAAGGCATAAAACCAGGAAGGAGTTCATCATGTTGTGGTCTCCCAGTCAACCATTTACTGACAGTGCTTTTCTTACTATGTGTAAGATTAGCCACTAAGCTATTTCAAGCATTATTTTAAATATGCGGTGGACCAATAAAAGATAAGATCACAAATCTAGACAAAAAAGTGGTCAGAGAGGTGTCCAAAATACTGATTTTGAAGTAGCAGAAATGCAAAGTAAAGAGGAACTTGGTGTGCTGCCAGTGCAGAACCAGTTCAAGTCTTTGCTAGAGACTTACGCAAAGGTATGCAAGTGTTGATGTCTCCCAAGAACAGTAAAGGCTTGAGGCAGAAGACAGTTAGGAAGGGTGCACAGAAGAAAAATAGAAAATTACTAGTATTGCTGATATTGATTCCTATCAGTAAAACAATATCTGGCAGGAATGAGGGGACCTATCATGCTGTTCTGATTCCTCCACTGTCTCCTAGTGACAGTGAATCAAATTCCTCTTGAATTCTAGCAGGCTTTGTCACTGGGTGTTATTTACCAACCTCGGAACTTTGTTCCTGCTCCTTTGGGAAATTTAAAAGTACTACCTAATGATGGTATTTCTGAGGTTAAAGTGCCTGGGCTGCAGCATTAGTGAGTCAGCTGCACCATTACATTACATCAACTGTAATTGTTTACAAGTAAGTAAACTGTAGAAGTATGCTAGAAAAGATTTGGGCATTCTTTTGTAATCTGGCTGTACTGCCAATGGGTATAGCAAACCTGTGCAAGCCAATTTTTAGTTAGAAACAAATACCAAGAATTCTTCAAATTTGTTTCAGGCTAATTTAAGATTTTCAGAAAAAAATGGGTAGACCTAGAGAGGGCATTTGATTTTTTTCATCAAGGGGAGATGGAGTACTTCCCCACTTAAATGTCAGTAATTCAGATGATCAGTATCCTCCCAGGTTCAAAGGTCCTGTTAATATGATTGGAAATAAAATTCCCTCGTTTCCCAAGAACACCTGCTTGAATGACCAGGTTGCAAATTATCCTTGGCTAAGTCTGTCTTGGTTTTGCACTGTATTGTCACACACTGTGAATAATTAATTTTGAAGGAGACAAAAAGGATGAAATCATCATTAAGGTGTTCATCTAACAGTAGAACCTTGCTCTAAAAGAAACTTTGAGTAAATTATGCTGAAAGAAGCAATTTCATCAGTGATGCTGAAGAAGCAACCCCAGAATAATATTGATCCCAGATTTGGCCATGAAAGGTATGACATCTTCTTTCAAATCTCTGCTCTAAATGAGACAGTGAGAATGTGAATTTGAGTCTTCTACTTCTTGAAGACTGTTAACCCTGGGATTGTGGAATGCAGTCCCTCCATGATCTTCAGGGTTCAAGCTTTTACCTCTTTACATTACTGCATGTCAGGGAACTTCCAAGGCTGCTGGCAGTCACTGCAAGCCTCCTCTGCTCCTTCTGGTACTCCTGCTCCTAACTGGACTGCGTAGTACAGATGGAAGCTTTTTCCTTACTCTCTGGATACAGTGAGGATATGATGGATACTGGAACACGTGTTAAGGTGTCCCAGAGGCCTGGTTTGTAGTGTCACTCCTCATTCCATTAAGAGTACTTTTGCTCAGCTCCTTTAAATTTTTCTTGTCTGAAATTAGGTTGAGCCTGTAAGAGCGAGCACTGGTTCAGAATATCAAAATATTACAACACTTAGAAAGAATGTTAACTAAGAATAAAGTAAAAACTACATTTACTGTATTTATGCTGCAAATACATGTCAATTTCCATCTTCAGCTAGCTTTCTGCTTCCCTCTGACTAAGGTGGTTGTCAGGGTTTTAGATCTTTGTGAATGTTCCTATCTCTTAGTGCATTACCTTAGATGCTAGGGTCACGCATCTTTCAAAACTTCTGGGAAGTGTAGATGGGTTTAATCTTTTCCTTGAAACTAGCAGAACATATGACTCAGGAGAATAAGTGAAGCTTTATTAAAATAAAGCTTCCTGCTGTACCCCAGAAGTTACCTTATATACTTCACTGGTTAGTAAACAACCCTTTGCTTCAACGAGGTGTGAAATTCTTTCACCTCCCTTTGGTGGCTATTTGACATTTTTCAGCAAGGATATATCTTTCAATCAACCTGACATGCCGTGACAACCTTCAAATTAAAAAAAGCATGCTAACATATAAACAATAAAGTTATTTGTAGCCGATGGGTGCTTCTTGGTTGAAATCAGACACAATGGCAGTGAGTCACTCTGTTGTGGCAATGGTTTTGGACTGAGTGATCTGCAGCTCCTCAGGCAAATAGAGACTGTACAGCTCAGAGAGGTAAGAGACACAGGACGTGGCAACACCTATTTGAGGTCAGAAAGGACTGACAGAAGATGCAGGATTCCACCATAAGTGCCCCACTGAAGATACTCCTAAGTGCAGATATTAAACACCTTTCATGGGGCCATTCAGAGCACAGTTCCATGACAACTTCAGCAAATCTAAATTATTGCAGCTGCAGCCTGGCTTCTCCCTCGTGCTGGCATGCTTCCTGCACTGAGTACCAGCTCGGAGACCTGATGTGGCAGAACACTAACCTGGCAGACCAGGTTTACCTGCAGCCACATCTACATCCTAAATGGTGGCTTTGCCAACTTACTTGTCTGCATGTTCCCTGTGCAAGGCAAGTGGGAGATGCACTGCAGGGCATCAGGTAGATGCTGGAACCATCACCACTCTGTCTGATACCTTCACACACTGCCATGGAGCTGAAACTTCACATTCTCTCATACCTTTTTATAATAGCACTTATATACCCTTTTTCACAGAGCAGGGTTGGTAGAAATTTTCATTCTGACCTACCAAGTACACTCAAAAAGTGTAATTCCATCAATTCTGAAAGAAGATGCAAAGATCTCTTTACTTGTCTTGGTTATAAAGTTAATAGGGGATTAAAATATATGTCAAATTGTCCTAAAACAAATAATCTTGGAGCTGATTTTGAGTGCTCCTCGAAGAATTTTAGGTTGTATTACGATAAATAATTTATTAGAAGTTAAACCAAAAGAATATAAGGCAAACCACTTTTCCTTGCTTGACTGAAGGAATTCTATCTAATGCCCTGATTGAAGAGGTCTGTAAGATAGGACTGTGATGTGTTCTTGCCACAAGCCAAAGACAGAAGTGAAGCAATGACCTAGGCTAGAAATTCACTTCTCTAGGGAGCAGCTGTAGTGCATTGATTCATGCTCTTGGGTATGAATCCCTTGGATATCGCTAGAGATATATCCAGGTTCTGGGATCTGTTGGAATAAATGCATTATATAAATATCTTAAAGTTATCTAGCCCTTCTAAAAAAAAAAAAAAAAAAAAAGAGTATTCACAATATCTGAAAAACAATTGCTGAACTGAAGAGTGAATGACTGAATGCAAAAAAGAGGGTGGGAATGAGGAATTATAGTATGAAAAAGTAACAGAACTGTTTTAATTTCCAGAGATAAACTGTGTTTATGCAGCTTTACTATTCATTTCCCAGTAACCCAATGTAATTTTGTTAGTCCTATTATGGTTTACCACTAAATCTAGCCATTCTTGACATTGATTTCAGTGCAATTTGTGTAATAGGTCAAGTAAAGTGGTGCTTATTGACTGCTGATTGTATACGTTTTTCCACCTGAAGTGTTATTGTTAATTGACATGCTCTTTCATTTTCCTGAGATAATTTTCACTCTATTTGGATAACTGCCTGAAATTCCCCCTTTGTAAACTAGGTCTCTTTCATGGCAAACAGCAAATATAGTTTTGAAAATCAGATAAACTGCAGACATTAATTCATTCCTTCAACAACTGAACATTAAAATAATCAGATTCAAGCTAGTTTGTCAAACATGATTTACCTTTAGTAAATATATGCTGTCTGCCCCTAACTAAATCACCCATTTCTAAATGTCTTGTAATCTTGTCCTATACCATTATTTCTGGTAATATTTTTGCAAAAGAATTCTGGCTAATGCTAACAGCCTGAAGTTTTCTGAGTAATTCTGTCTTGACATATTGCAGAATGTCCTACCTCCTATTCCTAGGTGATTACAGACCTTATCTTGACAGACTCTCTGTTCTTGGAGACTATAGAATTATAAGAAAGGCTATCTAATTATGGCCTGTTGCTTTCCCTTGTGAAGCTTTTTACTTGTATTTCAAATGTTGCCTTCAGAAATTCTTTTTGCAATTATGAGCAAGGTGATCTGGATGGCACTTACTTTTCTGATGTCAGGGCTGCATGCCTAGCTTCCTTCAGCTGATGAAAGCAAATTTGCTGAAGTAACACATCAGAAAGAAACCCAAACGTTGTTTTAAATGATAGCAGCCTGATTTCTGCATTGGTGAACTAGAACATAATACAAGAGTTTCCTCTTGTTCTTTTGTTGAGAAGTCCAGAGCTGGTCCCTCTATGTTCCCACTTGTTTGCCTTAATTAATTCCAAATGTGTGTTTCTTTATTTCTAAGGTTCTCAAAATGGCTGTACAAAGACAGCAACAAAGACCTCAAGAAAAAAATCCCTTTCTGAAATGTCCTCTTGGATGTGCATCTTTCTCCAGATCCACTGAAATAATGGCTACTTTTTCTCATCCACCCAGTGTCCTTTCCCAGCGTTGCCCATGGTACCCTATGACTCTTGTGTTTCCTCTGCATACTGGGATCCCAGCAGTACTCCTTTCTGTGTTACTTCTAGAAATAAATTGACACACCCAGGCATCAAACCTCTTACTGTCTCTCTCATTCTGTGGCAGGCATAGAAGGCAGTTACCCACTATAACTTTTAAGTGTGAGTTGAAATCTCAAGATTATATAGTGTAATATAAGACACATACAAAGGATTGTTCTGTGACCATGAATGTGTTGACTTCATTAAAGCTGCAGAGCTTGCAAAACATGTTTTAGATCTATGAGCTTTGCTACTACTCTTGACAAAGTCTGGAAAAGCTTCCCGGAGTCCACTCCACAAGGGAACCACCTCCCTGGGTATTTGTGTCTCATACGCACCCTTCAGAGGGCACTCAGTTGCCACAAGCCGAGCAAAAATTCAGGGCAGGTGAATGGTACCTGGCACTCTAAAAGAGGTTCCTAAACCAAGGAGTAGCTTGTTAAATCTCTTGGCCCTAAATGACTATGAACACCATATCACCTCAGTGTAAAATCCAAAGTAGTTACTTTGAAACAGTGCTGAAAATAATCCCGTCCTACTGGTAATTCTGTGCCCAGGTTTTCATTCTACTGCAAGGCATACGTCAGGAATTGTGTAGAGTTGTGCTACTCTAATAGTTCACTGCACCAAGGTCTTAGGCACACCAAGCGTGCTCTGCAGGCATCCTACATTCTCCTCTGTCGCTCCCCATCTCCCCGCCCTGCTTTCCTTGGGCCAGCTGAGTACCTGAGAGTAACATACAGCATACACAGATACCTCTCTGTGGAGTTCTCTAAAGAAGTGGATTTGCACAGGTGCAACTGGAAAACCCTCAGGGGACCTAAGAGGGTTGTGTTGAAGTGTCAGATAGAAAGAATCCAGCCTGATTTACTGAACAACCATTGTTGGTAACAGTTAAGAAAAAAAGTGCTGCTTATTTGTATACTTAGTACCCTTGACCCCAAAGTCAATGAGTGATAAAAAACATCGACTCGCTTTATTATTTTCCAGACAATTATTATTACAGTATTAGTGAAATAGTGTCCTTTGTGGATGTGATTCAAACTGCAGTTTTATAGGACAGAGGAAAACTTCCTCATCCTGAGATATAACAAAAACACATTCACATCCACTCCTTGCAGAAATCTCTATCATGTTACACAAGCTAATATGTAAATGCTTGGAAGATTCATTCCTTTGGCACCATATTATACATGTAAATGATTTGTATTATTTCCTTCCTATGTCTATGTCAAAACAAAAGTATATACTATATGATATCATATATCTATATCTACAAGCTTTCTAGAGATTATATTCATTTCAGACATCAAATTCAAGCTAAGCAAAATGTCAAACTTTGTTTACTAATTTCATACTTATCTTTTCTTTTAATATCCTGTCTTGGTTCTCTAGTTATAACGTAGATGCACCTAAAGTTCGCTAGAAACATTTGCCATTAGCTTCTTCTAAAAAAAATTAAATTTGAGGATAATCCTACCTCCAGAGCTTATTCTGTTCCTGGCCATTGACTGTGACAGTGAAAGGCTCATCTGAAAGCAGTGGAGCATCCCATCTAAAAGCATAAAACATATTACATTTCATGAAAAAGCTAATTCAGATTGTTTAATTCTGGTAATATTGCCTCTGTCACCTTCAAAATCAAAATGTTCTTTCCTGTTATTATAAAGAAAACAACCAAATTGCTTAAAAACCCATTTGAATACACAGCTGCCTTATGTTGCATACCAATTTGATTAAAAATGCTTGTGCCTCACCAGCATTTTTTACATAAAACACACTGGTGAATTTAACAAAGAAATATAAATATATTTTAGCAATTTTTGATGACAGAGTATGCTATAGCGTCCACGATACCCCTGGACTGAACAAAGATCTCAGTGTAGTATTGGAAGACACTAAACTGAATGCCTTGCTGTATTTGTTTGCTCAGTGCTTTGGGCACTGTGCCAACCTCATTGCGAATAACTGCATTAGTCAAGTGTATCCAAATTATTACAACACAGCGTCCATCCCAGTTATTGCTGTTGAAGCATTTTCTGAATCTTCACATCACTAGAAGCATTTATTTGAGGGGGGAGCTTTGCATAAATTTAAGACAATTTTAATTTTAGACAGAAAACCTTAACATCTTTACAAGTTGCTTGTTATTCCTAGAAAGAGTAATTAAGAAGTAATTGCACTACTTTTGTTTACCTATTATGAACACCTTGCCTAAAGTGAGGAGCTGTTGTGGCAATAGAAGGAAGAAAAGAGCAGCCAGAACTGTATTTATTTTTCAGCTGGTAGAAGTACGTATTGTCAATAGTCATCTCACCTTCTTCTATCTTTGCACTACCATCTTAACTCCTTAATTCTTGATCTAGATGATGATGTTGCAGTCTTTGTGGATTTCTATTTACCTTGCTTTTATAAGAGAGATGGCAGACGGTAGGCATTTTAATCTTTTCTTTCCTAGAGGAGATCCTCCTCCTAGCGCAGAGATGTCCAATCTTTCTCACCATAGCAACCTTGTGCTAAAGTATGTCTGCAGAATAAAGAACATGAAGCTCCTCATGTTCCCACCTTTTCACTTCAGAATAGCTCAGGTCAAGGTGGTTGAATGGCTTCCAGAACAACAGAGCAATATTGACCTTTGCATCCCTTGCTGGATCACTTCTTGTCAGAGCTGGACTTTTGCATTACTCTGCAGTTTCCAGCTCAGCATAGCCCTGGTCACGAGGTATGGTTCTGCCAGGAGAGTTGTATCAGAACTGCTTGGTAGCTACATGTCATTCAAGAGATGCAGTCTGATCCTTCCTGTTATATACTTCAGGGCTAGCAAGGCAAAGAAATCTCCCTCCTCCTTGGTTTGGAATTGTTTTCCTTCTCTTTCAGTGGACAGCAGTATTCCTTTTTCACTATCTAACCCCAGTGAAACAAGATTTCAGACTGCTCCATTAGTGATATATCCTTAAGCTTTTATTCTGGACACCAGGCCCATCAGTGGTCTGTATTTTACAAAGCCTCTTGGTTGTGAGCAAAAGTTTTGGCCTCTTGTACCAGCATGTATGGCTGAGTTTCTTGTAGCTGGTAGTTTTGTCTGGTGCAACATATTGTCCAGGGAGGTATCATTCTCATGCCCTGAAAGTCTATATTATCATCTGCTAAACTCAGTTAGAAGCAGGAAGTTGCAATATTTAAAAAAATACTTGACATTATCTTGAAAAGCACAAATCTCCAAATTTGCTATGAAAGAAAATTTTTAAAGCCATTGACTTTGAAATTCTGACATTTTTCTTTTTCATCATATGAAAAACATATTTTGACAGAGACAATGTAACACAATGTTGTATTTAGAATGTTATATTAAATGCGGCATGTTCATATCAGTGTTTTCATATACTGTACTAACTCATAATTAATGTAAGAAACAGTAGAGACAATGAAACTTTCAGAAATTATCAAAATCTAATGAGAAAGGCAAAATGGCTTTTAGAAATAGTTTCCTGTAGGGCAAAATCCTATAATACAATGAAATCTTGGAAGAATGCCCCTTTGGTGGAAAACTGAAATTTTAAATACCTTCCATTTGTCTTTAATAACTGCCAAATAGACATTTTTGCTGCTTTTAATCATAAATGAATGTTGATTTTATGGTGAAAAATATAAATAATGATATATTGTAGAATTAAGCCACTGCTTTATGTATCAAGTCCACAGCGATGTTCTCATACAATGTTTCCTCTTTGCCTTACCAGGATCAGTATGGAATTTCAAGTTTTAATGGCAGACTACCATGCACATGTGCTTCCTCAAGAATAAAGTAGTCCTGATTTTTGACACATGAACAAGTTATTGTCCATCAGCTGCAGAATGGTAAATGCCTGTGTGCACAGTTCTGCAAATAGCAGTATGTACCAGCAGTATGGTAAATTATCCTACTATGAGTGAGGGATATGTGATTTCCCAGTCAGGTGTGGATGCACCTGCAATATGGATAGATGGAAAGAATTTACACAGATGTGCAAAACCATTTAACTAGAGGCATAAATACCATGTCTTGTGATGCTATTGATAGGTCTATATAGGCTCTTGAGCTGCACCATGGTATTTCTGTGCCTGCCTTAAATTATCTCATATTGAGCACTCGTTACAGGGTAAAAGAATGCACAGCGACTGAAAAACAGAACAGCTGATGCATGATAACCTTTTCATGTGTCAGAGCCCTCTGACAACTTGAGTTTTACACATGCTTTTGAATTTTTTACATTAAATAATCAATCTGCCAATGTTGTTCCCAAGTAAAAAAAAATATGCTGTTGAATGATCAGAAACTACTTTTATTTTATTTGGGCAGGAATGAACATTTCTGGAAGTTTCTTATATTTTTGTAAGACTTTGGGGAAAGAATTAAAGGTGGAGATGTTTTATCATGAAGAATAGCTAATTGAGCTTTGTTTTGCATCAGACTGTACCATGGTGATGCCATTCATACATGCATTTTTTAAAACAATTTCTCATTCAGAAAGAGTTTGGTCTACTTTTAATAGCTTCCCTGAGCAGTCTGCCATTCTATATGTATACTTGTTTAACTCTTCAAATACAGTCTGCCTGCCTCCCTGCTGGTTTAGTAATACCAGGTTTTGTATAGGGTCAGATGTGTCAGAGTAACTAAGGCAGCCATACCCTTTTAAGTTCTCTGAAGCACTTATAGCGCACGTACTCCCCAATGCCAGTGTGTATGTAAAGTTTGCTCAGATCTACTGGGAAGGCAGGCAGCACTGATAGCCTGTGTATCAGAGACCAGATCTGAGAGACACACAGGTAGAATGCAGATAGCCAACTTGCTTTCATGTTAATGTTTTGACATTCATCGACATTACTTCCTAACATTTGGAAGATGCTCTACCCATCAGATATTTCAAATTGCATTTTTTCTTTTATGGGGAGGAACAAAGACTTAGGATACTTGATTTCTCCCTATTGCCATGTGGAGCATCCTGAAAAAGGGATTATCTTTCGTTTCCTTAGTCAATATTGTGTGAACATATTTTCTTCCCAGAAAAGGAGGTGTTGTGAAGAACAACAAAGACCGCAAAGAAAGAGATAAGCCTCTATCTCCTTGCAAAACAATTTAATCTGCTACACTTCTGACATATCTATACAGGCAAAGATAGAAGCATGAAGGGGAGTTAATTAAAGATACTAAATCAATGTACATAAGATAAAATATGTTCCCCTTTCCTTCCTCATCCATTTTCTTCTGTTTAGATGCAAGGTGATCTAAGTATAGGAAACAAGCCTTTAAGAGAATCTCTATGGTACTTGAAAGATCTTTAGCTACTCTGAACCTCTGTGTGAAACCCTGACTCCTGCAGCCATAATTTCCTTCCAGAATTAAATGAAGAGACAATTCTAGTTCAGAATTATAGCTAGAATGCTGTAATTTTCTAAAGTATTGCCCATGATCATTAAAAGTATTGTCAGCCACTGAATAGTGACTGACAATCAGTTCAGTGAAGTCCAGCTGCTGCTTTAAGTTTGGTATTGGAACACTGGGACACTGGGACAGCTACCCTGCAAGGGTATTTTATTAAGTTAACAGTAGTGAATGGTGCATAAAATTGTCACTAAGATAAATTTATTATAGTATGATTTTATCCTCACATTATTCTGTATGGGGTGCTACCCCAACAGAGTTTCCAATTCAGTAGTACGCCTGAAGCCAGGGGTTTTATCAGCAGTGTGTCAAAGGGTGTCTGGCTCTCATTCATATATAATTTTCTTTTATTACATGAGATATTTCTATTTTTCTGCACTAACAGTTGTATATTTTCTAATGAAGGTTTAAATCAACTGGGAACAAGGGTATAAATAGAGTTTCAGTATTTTGTGCCAAATATGGATTGTTTGTCTTCCTGTTAGTTATGGATTGTGAGTGTATTATTGCTGAAGGAAAGTGTTTGGGGTTTTATTCTTCTTCTATGTATTTATTTATCATTTAATATAAATTATAGGAACTTTTCAAGTGTTCAAAATGAATTATATAATTTAGAAAAAATGCCTGAGGTTGTTAAGAGAAACATATGAGACTACCTAGCCTGACTAGGTCAGCTTTGTGCTTTATGGAAGTTGTACCGGTAACTCCGACAGTATTTTGGTGTTTAGTGTTTACTGGCTGGTCTAGATAAGAGCTGAAAAACAACATAGGTGCAAGATTCCATAATGACATTTTCTTCTACAGATAATATTCTCTTCAAAGTTTTGAAATGTCTCCAGAATTTATTAGCTTTACTTGTATCTGTTGTATCTGCTGTGTTCATTGTGTCTGACTAAAAAGTTGTATGTTCCTGGTGAAGTGGTTAGCAAGTGCTAGTTACTTGCAGAACTGAGAACTTTTTAGAATTTGCAGATACACTTCTGTCCTCCTTTTTCTGTGTCTCTGGGAAAGCCCTAGATGAATTGGGTGTCTCTGCCAGCCTTTTGGGGAAAGGCAGCCATTAGTAATTGTTACATATAATGATGGAGAGCTTGATGTGTGTCCTCCTTGCTACACACACTGCAGCATTTCAGGATTATGTTCCCATAGTCATGTAAACTCATGTACAAATACATGTAATGGTGTGTAATTTTGGTAAGTACAGAGCTGGGCTTGGCTATGTTCCAGTTTTTGTGCCTGAGCTTCACGGTGAAGGTTGCTTTCTGCTCATACTACTGGTTGTTGAAGTACCCTAAGTTTACATCTGAAATTGGCAAGTGATTATATGTTTTACTATAATGTACCCTGTCATTTATTTACGTATTATACCTTTTTGTTAGGTGCTGATAAGACAACTCCTTGCTTTTGTTCTTTTTCTGGGGTTTTGATAATTTCATTTCCTCATTTATAAAAGCTGTGATTAACCACTGCTTTTGTTTTTAAATTCATTGTCCAAAAATCACCTGATTTTATTTCCTTGGAAATTCTAATGGATCAACCTGTTGAACAAACAGTGAGGTTCTATCTTCTACTTCAGTGACCTTTTTACATTGTGTCACCTCCGCTAGAAGTATAAAGGAGTTCTTCAGATGCCTACAAAACCCCCTCTTCTTCAACATTTTCCAAACAAAAAAATTAAACAACACTGTTTTAGAACTCACCCCAAATATAGACCTTTGTTACCCCTCAGTTGAAATATTATTCTCCTAAATATGCCCATCAATCTATGTAGAAAGATGGCAATAATGTTTAAGATGGCTGCCTCCTGAAAGTGTGTTCCCATTATCAAAAGTCTGAGAATGAGTTCCAAAAACAAATTGTATCTGTGAAAAGTATTCTGAATGAAATAAAACTTTAAGCAAGCTGAGTGTAGCTGGTTAAGAAACCTTCCTTGAAAAATGGCAGGTTTTCAGAACTGAAAAAGCTTCATAGGGCTTTATTTAGAAGCTTTAGCAGGAACATGCTCTTAGGGTCCAGGACAGTATTTCTGCTCATTTTAGGTTGCTTAAACCCAGTTTGGACCAAGGACTTCAGCATCTGTCTCAAATAATCTAGATGGATTTTCTATGACCACACTGTTGAACATGTATAGTTGGACCTTTATCAGCATCTTCTGTTGAAGCTATACTGGTGACTTCGTAGTGCATGAAACTATCCATGCCTGCTCTGAATTAATGACAAGCAGAGAACCTGAGCTTTGATATTCAACCTTCAGGTGAGTGCCACAGCCACACGGTGGTTGACTTGTGGCACGAGTGAACCCTTCTGTTACCCTCACCCTAGTTTTTCACATATGTCAGTCACCCTGGTATGAAACAGAAGAACGTTTGAAATTGGGAATAAGCTCTTGGCACAGGAGGTTTCTTTCCTGCACATCTCTAATGCTAAGTTTTGCTTAAGATCAAATGCAACCCTTTTTAAAGTGTAAATATTATCATTTTTTTCCTGTCTATGTATGTATACTTCTAGCAGAAATTAACATTTAAAAAGCTTCTTAGTGGCTCTGCAAATTGAACATTGAAGTATACACACTGAAGAATATTCATGGGTGCAACTATTTTGCAGAAGTAATATATATAATTTAAAGGAATATACTCAAAGGAAGACTATCGTACAGTGTTGCTACGAATTTTTATATAATGAAAGAGATTAAACGAATCCTTGCTAATGCATTATTGGTATGTGAAGAACAAGAAGAAACAAATTACACACGTTTTCCCACTTAATTATTGTGCTAGACACTCATTGTCATATCATTGACCTATTTGGTCATGCCCAAGTTAATCATGCCTGAACCTTTTCCCAGTGGGAAATAAGCTTCTCCACTTCCTGTCTTGCAGGAATATCAACTAAAACTCAGTCACATATGCCCATAGTCTGATCACTGCAGCCCACTGTAACCGTCATCTCCAGCAGTGAAACTGCAGTCTGTGGCGTGCCCGTGAGAGTCGGTGTCAGAAATTCATCACTTCCCGTGTGCCTTCATTCAACTCTGCTCAATCACATACTACATTAAATTATACCTGCCTCTGTGTGCAAAAGTGTTCCCTTCCTTTTTTTCCTTCCCTTTTTTTGGTTTTTTGGGGGGTTTTTTTGGTTTATTGGGGTTTTTTTGGTTTGGTTTGGTTTGGTTTTTTTGTGTGTGGTTGTTGTTGTTTGCAGGAACTGTTTTGTCACACTGAAATAGAGTTTATGTGCAGTGACAGCCTAATAAGCCAGCAACTTTAGTCGCTTATTAAAGTCAAGCATGTGTCTTTGTTTCATGTTGCTAATGATGTGGAACCGTTGAGGCCTGAGTATATTTCGTCTGGACGGTGTGGGAGCGAATGCTGAGAGCTCATTACTTGGCTCCCCATTGGAATCCTGCAGGCTTCTGCTCATTGAGGAGACTGTGGGGGCTTTGACAGAATTATTATACTGAATATTTTTAGACTCATTAACTATATCACCAAAGCAAAACATCTCTTCCTTAGATGCAAATGGCTGCAGCTACTGTGGCTTTGCTTTAGTTATTGCAGAAAAAAGGATGAAGCTTGAAAACAACTTAGGGAAAGGATTTTCATGCCCGAATGTTTGAATTTGTAACTTATATTGGAAATATGTAAGCCTTTTTTACCACATTTAAGCCACTCATGTCTAAGTGCCATTTAAAGATGCATATATTCAGTTTCATGTAGTAAGCGGTGCTCAATCTTTTAAATTTAGAAAGTGCCATTGAAGAACACAGCAAAATAGGAGGTTTCAGATTTCCACTTTCTATTCCAGAGTGAAAATATTTAAAAGTAAGAAGCTCATGTTAAAGTAATTATAGATGCTTGAGTTAAGCCTTCAAAGGTAAAGAAATTCAGAGTTAAGGCTAAAAATTCTGACTTTCCTTTAACCTAAGTGCTGGAACATATGTACTGTGCAGTATGAAAAATCACACACTTCTCCAAGCCATACAATTTCTAACCACAACAGAGTGATTTAAAGATGAAGAGTGAGACAAAATTTTTAGCCTAAGTCTGAATTTCCTTGCTATGATGGGTTTAAGTTGGTTCTTAATGTTACTTTATTGTAGCTTTTTGAGGTTTAATTGAGACTTAAGATGTACTTGAAGAAAAATATGAATACTTTAAAATTAATTCTTCAGAGCAAAGGACAGAAAATTGCATTTATGGCTCCATTTGTTGGAAAAGTGAAATTGGCTGTGAACTGTACATTATTCCACCTTCTATAAAATTGTGTTTTGATTTCGTGATGGAGACCTTCTCTATATGTTGTATACAAGCTTACCTTCTACAAATTATAAATTGCCTAAGTATATGCATATTTTAAAAAGCTGGAGACAAGTGGGTTTTCTCATAATGTGTGCAAGCTTTCATTAGGATTTTAGTCTCCAAAATTATTGTAGGTGAAAAAACAACTATTTTGATTCCTAGGAAGAAAGACATTGCTTTTTATTTGTGGTTCATTTCCCGCTGTAGTATTCTCTGACAATGGTGACACCGTCTTTATACATCAAGAAGTTCTTTCTATGACTGCCAGGGATTCTGGAGGGAATTCTTTGTATCTGAAACATGTTTCCCTTTGGGATTTCACCATCAGAATAACAGTTCTGATCAGCAGCCTATTAGAAAAACGTGGGGTTTTTTTTTTCTGAAACTATGAAAAGGAATAGTTAAAATGTGACAGATAAGAAAGTTATACTGAACTGAAGTTAAATTTTCTGCACGTAGCAACTTCACATTGTCCCTCAAGCGGTAATTTCTTAAGAGGTGTAAGAAGAGTTTTCAAGTTAAGCTCTTTGAGTAAGTGGAGCCTTAGAGCGGACAGGAGGTGTGGGTGTAATTTTCCTTTTGAGATCTCGCAGTTCCTGTTCTTCCCAGTTTGTGGCACAATACTATTTAATTTAGATGTTGGGCAAAGCTCTCAAACTCCAGTGCCTCGTGCTAGGTACCTAAAACTTTGTATTTAAGCACCTAGGTAATAGTAGCCCGATATTTACTGGGAAAACGCAGTCTTTCTGAAAGACAGGATTATAAATATGGGTTCCAGTATGCAAACCAACTCTAAAACCAATGGCCATGGCTGTTCACTTTTCATTAAGTAATGTACTCTTCCTTTAAGATGCAGACGACTTTTCAAATTCAAATGTAAATACTCTGTCAGGAAAATTCTCACCTGCAGAACCGGTTCACAGTTGTGATTTCAGATGTTTTGCAGTAAAAATAGCCTGAAGCCAGCACACCTGTCTAGGTACATAGATGATCCACGGGAAATAAAACAGACTTGAGCTGTAGGTATGCAAATGCAATTGTTTCGTTTCCTACATTCAGTATTATAATCATATTAGTAGATGTAATAGTACTATAAACAGATGTTCACCATCAGCTATTGTATTTACAGTCTCATATGTATCCAAAATTAAAATCACTGTGCAATCCCACCATCTTTTTACTTATTTTAGCTATTTGAATGCCTGTGAAGCTGTCCCCTTTCCATTTTGGGGAGAAAAGGTATTGGGTTTTTTGGTTTTGTTTTACCTAGAGATATGTCCTGGAGTGAAAAAAGACTGGTAACAAACATGTATATTCTGTTGGGGAATCTGAACTGGGAGAGTCTTGAAGTTTTATTAAGATGTGTTCTTGAACTATATACCTATACATAGCACATATGATTGACCTCAGAGGGGCTCAGAGTTAAGGGGCCTTTACGACTTTTGAATTAAATACTTAAAGATATGTTAAGGAAAAAGGGTCTTAGTCTGATTTTATGTGTGGTTTTTCTAAAAAGCTCGACTTGTAAAGCTGAATTTATTGATACAGTCTTTACTGCTTTTCCAAACTCTGGAATAGTGTACAGCATCCAAATAAGCACTGATTTTGCATTAGGGGAGTGAAAAACAGTTGGTGTGCTAGTCAAACTAGTCTTTAATTTGAAACAGACTTACTAATTTTGTTATTTAGGATATGGTAACTGTGTCTGCACTGACAGATAGGTGTACCTGCTGTGTGCCCTGCAGTCCTGCTCTCCTGATCTTCCAAACTGGGAAGCTTTTGAAGAACTATGTTTCCCCCTCACTTGTGAGCCCAAATTTTCTTCCATAAGAAAGCAAGGTGCATGTGGCATGCGTAGGTTTTTGCTTCTTTTCTTTTTTACAGAAAAGGAAAACTGATTAAGACGAGCTATAACTACTGTTACTTCTGCTGTTAGAAGCTGAAACTGCATCCTGAAAAGTAGAAGAGAAGCATACACAGAAGCGGGGAGAAAAAGATCACCAAAACCAAAAAATTCAGCTTCTGACATTTATACTTTCCATTTTTCAGCATTACCATTGCAACAAAGACTGACAGCGTTGCTTTTCAGGCACTTCTGATACACTAAAAAAGCCCAGGGAGATCTCCTTTGGCTCAAGCACAAATGGAGTTTCCTGTTGGTTTCCACAGCACCAAGGCTGACCTTGTAGGCTTGTCCAAGCTACACAGCACTTGGCCATGGATTTCTGTCCTCCAGACCTCAGAAGGGACCTTCTGGCCTTAACTGGTAGTTAGTACTATGTACTACTGTATTTCAGTTTCATTTACTTGAAATCATGTGAATCCACGAGAGCAGATTTTTTAAGTAGTATTAACGTGAAGGTATGTATAGTATGCCATGAGATGTTGCACGACAACATGTAGGGTGTCTGGGGATATAAAGCTTTCAGGGAGCAGTCTCTGGAGTGAATCATACACAGGCTTTGTCTGCAAGAAAGCAGATGGCTTAGTTTGAAATAAAACCAGAGGGTGAGCTAACAGTGTTGATGATCATATCTGTAGCAGTAGAGTCTCCATAGTCGTCCTTTATTTTGCAATGTTACACATGCTTGTAGTATGGATAAAACATCCCTCAGTCTACTATTAATTCACAGTTTCATGCTACTTAAGACATAGTTTTTACTGTCTTTTAGGGCATATAGGGAATGTGAAATTAAGACTTTCTAGAATTAGACTGATTATTTGTGGGACGGAGAATGACAGTGGCAGGACAAGGAGACAGGCTAAGGATAGAAAATGATTATTTGGAAAAAAAATTTAAAAAGGGTGGTCCAGGGAGATACTGGAGTTTTCCAGGAAGTCTGAGACAGTCTATAGAGAAATGGAAGAACATCTGTCTATTAAGGCCACTCTGCTTTCAAAGACTGGGAAGGAATTAGAGGTTCCTAAATCTCAGCTGTCATTTGCTCTCAACATCTATGAAAACCTTTGGGGTAGTGTTTTACTCCCTTTTAGCCCTGTCTACCATAGATTATTGTTCTACTCTGCAGAAAAGTCTCCCCCAGAAATACTCTCTTCCACTGCACATGTTATCTGTTCACAATGCTTTGAAAAAGATAGGAAAAAGACTATGAACCATATAATGATGACTGTCATAATACGTAGGGTCTTAAATTAACATTGCAAAAGCAACTGTAAGCCTGGCATTTCCTAACTTCTGAACATTTCTCTTTCCTTTTTATTATCCTTTTAAGGTAATTGTGTGTGATTATAAAGGCATTAACTAGATTCCTTTTTGCATCTTTCATTTATCTGGTAATCAGGAACATAATACCGAATCTATTTGTGTAATTGTGACTCTTAAGAATCTTGGAAATAAAGATAGGTGGAACCTGCCAACTAGCTCATGGTTACCAAAGTCACTGACTCAGGTCATTAATGGTTTAAGTACCTTCTCATTAAAATAGTTTAACCAAAGATGTGTTTTCTGTCCCATTTATTACGGCCGTCAGCTTTTATCTAGGAAAACTGCTGTTTGAAAGGGTTTACACAGACTGCGTTTCAAAGAAGGATTACAAAGCCCAAAGTTCTTGACAAACATAGTGAAGATCAATCTGAAGCTTACGTGCTAGTAATGACTTACTTGTTTTCATACATGCTTGAATTTTCATCGGTTCCAGAGAATTTTTCATGAGTTAGGAAAAGTTGACTATGCAGTTGTAATCCTTGCTAAGAAGAAAAATGAAGATAGACACCAATTTCAAGGTAGAGTCCATTAAACACATACATCTTTGGAAGCAGTGTTCAACAAATTTTGTCATACCTTTTCATTTTAATGCTTTCTATTTAACAGATTTGCCTTGTAAATATAATACCTGTATAATAAGGGCTGTGACTGGTAAATATAAAAAGTTTTTCACCTAATCATCTTAAAGATTATTGTGTTCAGGCAACACACCTAAGTGACAGTAACAAATAGGTGAAAATCTGCCAGCAACATTAATGAAACAAAAAAAGAGGTGACTGTTAAAATCTTGGGTTCGATTAATGTCTCACTGATAGAAATGAAGTTTTTGGTGCAATCCTGCTCAGAGTTGGCAAGAGATGCCAAATGCCCCTTGCTAGGCTGGGGTCTGTGACTCCAGCATGGCTCCTCCAGACATGCTGCCTGAGGTCTGGGCAGCCTGACTGTGCCTGTGTGGCCCCCTGTAATACAGACTGTATTCCAATTCAGCAGTGGCGACCCTGGTGGTTTACAGCAGAGCCAGACACTTGACACCTGGAGGTCCTGAGGTGTTCCCTGAAATCTGGGGCACAGGTCCTGAGGCCTTGTGCCGTTGGGGACAGCAATGTCAGTGTTTTAAAAGTCTGCAATTTCAGGGCAGTCAGCCTTGTCAGTGTTAATAGGCTCCCTGTTGTGGTGCTAAGGGATGAGGCATGGATCTATCTGGGCTACAACCTGGCCTCCTAGGACTTCCAGTTTCCTTGCTACAACGTAAAAAAGACAAATCCTAGGGGCCATTGCAGTTGCTGAGCAAATTTGACTTTAATTGCTGTTAATTTCACTAACATTGTTGCTTTGGGGTTTTTACTTTTCTCATAAATTGAAAATATGGTTCTCGCCTTTGACTGTCTTCACTATTCACGTCACTATTTGGCTTTTCCTCTTTTCCTGAAAGCAGGGTGTGAAATACAAGATTCAGATGTGGTTGTTGCAGGCTTTGTCCGTGTTCTGGAACAAGGGCACACCCAGCTCTGATTTCTGGGAGCACACCCTGGATACCTCCCCATTCAGCAATAGGGCAAGACCCACATACACATCAGCCCTACGAGGGCCCCAAATTGTATTGTGCTGGAAACTGCTGCATGCAGACGGGGGGGGAGGAAAGGTGGTGTGCTTTCATGGGTCCTCCCGATGTGGGGACCAAGGGAGTGCCAAGTGGCACTCATAGCCTGCAGCTGAAAAATGAGTAGGTGAATCTTAGAACTGATACTTCCCGGAAATAGGAATGCCCTCAAGTGCCATTTCCTTTAGAAATGGATGACGTGGCTGGAAACTTCCTAATGTATCAGGAAATGAAAAATTATTTAGCTTTTCAATTACATTTTGAAGTGACAAGCAAAATATTATCCTGTGATTGATGTTTGTAATCAGGGACTATACCAGAGACCTTACCTTACTGCTACATAAAGTGCTCCTTTATCATTATGAAAAAATATGATAAATAACTTACAATAGCGTTACAATCTAGTTGATGGCTGCCAATCTTTGAATGCTGTTGAGGACAAGAAGTGAGGGAAATATGATAGGCCCATGGGAACAATAGAATTTGGCTTGAGTAAAAGATTAGAAGCAAAAGCACAGAGAACTGTTGAACATTTTGAGCAATTCAATGACTAAATAAACACAAAATAATGAAATCTGGGAATGCACAAATTAGTCTCTCCTTGTCTTTAAAAACAGCACTACACTACACTGCTGCAGTTGATTCAGTGTTGGTTACCAGCATAATATATCGTTATTAGCCATCTTGTGTACCATACCATTCAAAGTTCTTTGTGGCCCATGTCCATTTGAATCCATCCCGTTATCTGTGGCAGTTTTGTTGAAGAAAACCAATTTCAGTTTGTTCGCATACACAGTTTTGCTTTATTTGCTTATCAACTTAGAATATTCTGCCCGATTCAGTCCATGCACATATACCAGAAGAGGCACAGACCACGCTTTAAAATTCAGACTGTAAACACAATAGCAGACTGTCTGCTTACTGACTGAGCTCTCTGCATTTGAAGGGGGGAAGATACTGTGCAGTATAGGAGAGTAAATAGAACAACAAAAGCTAAGAAACCTTTTGTTTGTTGGTTTATTCACTCAAAGACTTTAAGGAGTTACTACAGATAGTGTATTTGGGAGTTTTTCCAGCACTATTCTTTCCATATTTTTGTTCCTTTACATAATATTGGGTTGGAAATATTGCAGATTGAAATAGAGGTGCACTGTCAAGGTGGAGAATGCTCAGTCCTGCCTTCTCAGACACATGCTTTCTTATTTCTTATTCTTCTTGTTCTTGTTCTTTATTTTCTTCTTCAGCTTTCTTCAGCTTTCTTCTTCCTCTCCATCTTTCTTCTTCTGAGAACTGGAAGGATGTACAATGAATCAGTGCTTTTGGAATATCATTTGAACTTCTCCTTTACTTTAGGTCCTACAGTACATCACATCATCTGAGTCTACATGGCACCTGTGGTATTTCTTATAATTTGAGACTTTTGTATAAATGACAGCCAGCTGAGCATGAGCCAGCAGTGTACCCAGGTGGCCAAGAAGGCCAATGGCATCCTGACCTGTCAGAAACAGTGGGATGATGGAAGTGATCATCTCCCTGCACTCGGCACTGGTGAGGCCGCACCTCGAACACTGTGTTCAGGTTTGGGCCCCTCACTGCGAGGGGGACACTGAGGTGCTGGAGCGTGTCCAGGGAAGGGCAGCGGGGCTGGTGAAGGGGCTGGAGCACAAGGCTTATGAGGAGCAGCTGAGGGAACTGGGGCTGTTTAGCCTGGAGAGGAGGAGGCTGAGGGAGACCTCATTGCTCTCTGCAGCTCCCTCACAGGAGGTTGTAGCCGGGTGGGTGTCAGTCTCTTCTCCCAGATAATCAGCAATAGGACAAGAAGAAATAGCCTCAAGTTACACCAGGGGAGGTTTAAATGGGATGTTAGGAAAAATTTATTCACTGAAAGGGTGGTCAAGCATTGGAACAGGTGGCCCAGGGATGTGGCAGAATCACCGTTCCTGGAAGAATTCAAAAAATGTGTAGATGTGGTGCTTAGGGCCATGGTTTAATGGTGGTCTTGGCAGTGCTGGGTTAATGGTTGGACTTGATGATCTTAAAGGTCTTTTCCAACCTAAATGATTCTATGGTTCTATGATTCTATGACTAGTACTTACTGAGTGATTTAATTACTGATAGTGTGTGACTTCATTTATCCTTTTCCTTCTGCTCACATTGTGCTTCCTACAGAAATGCGGCTGAAACCCTAAGTCCTTCTGAGGACAAAGGGTTCTGGCAAGGCCTGCAATATTTTCTTCCAATTATCTTAATGGCTAGTTAATATAATACATATTATGACAACCTGAAGCTGAGTGTCTAACTAATTGTAAACTCCATTCTGTGAAGACCATTTTAATTTCTGCCTTCCCTGTAATAGTAATTTTTGCCATATAACATCCATCCTGACTGAAGACAGGCAAATAATGGTGGTGGAAAAACACAGTCCAATCCTAACAAGGACTGCCTGTTTGAATACTATGTTTTCAGATCAGAGAATTAAGTAACTCTTTAAAGGTCTCAGCGTGCTACCAAGAATCATACAGGATAAATGACTGTACTGAGAAGCTGATACGTAGGTGTGATGGGTATGGGAATCTGAGTCTTTGTAAACCTCAATAGATGCTTATATTTAGTAAGCAAGAAAGGGCATTTCACCTTATGTTGACCTCTGAGTGAAGCAAGAAGGAAAACAGCTGTCTAGCCTAAAGATGTAAATCAGAGCTAGAGTCAAAGTCAGGAAGGGGGTGACTAGGTTGAAGAATTTTCATTAAGATTTCTGAAATCTGATCTCTAGTGCTAGATAAGAAAAAAAGGGTGTTTGGTTAGACTAAGGATGTCAAATTCAAGTTAGTTGATGACTTAAAGACTTCAGTTTATGAATCTCAAAATATCCCTTTTTCTCTTCACAGTGTAGCTTGTAACCTGACCTATTGTAATAGCTTGTAGCCACATACATGCTTCATCTTCACCTACTTGTTGAATCTGGACCCCCTCCAATTTTCATGTTCCCTTTCTAACCCCATTCTGTCCATGAATTCTTATTATTTATGAATTCAATTCTTATTGTTTATGAAGAGTATGTGTGCATCTGGCTCTTTCCAAGACAATTTCAGACAATTTTCAAGAAAATACTGTTGCCCATGAAGGTGACATCTAGTCTGCAAAATAAAAGAGGTTTAGGGGCCTAGCTTGACCTGATCCATAGTTCTGTGTACTGCATATTTCTGGTACCATGTCCTGTTTTGTCTTGTGCTAGCTAGCACTTTCCAAGAGAAGGCCTAACACAAGTCAAGGAGTAACATGCACCAGGGACTGCTTCAAGCAGGGAACATGGAGTGGACACTACCAGCTTTAGTTCCCTCAACACAATACAGTATTCCACCACTATCCCAAGAGGCTTTGCCATACCCAAGGGTATGCAATGCTAACTCTCTGTTTCATTTTCATAGGCTGAAACGCAATTTTCACATTAATTCAGTCATTCAGCCATTAACCTCTTCTCCCCTTAAAACACTATTTGTATCTTAGGGCAGTGAGGCGATCACACAAGACTGAGAAGCAGTAGTGGACTACATAGCGTGGACAAAGCTAGCCTGTGCCGCTTAGCCTTACCGCCATAGAATGGTTCCTAGCTCTGTTTATTTAATGATACAAAAGTAGCCCCAGGGGTTGAGAAACAATGTGCATCTCTAAGATGCAGTCAGCCATCAGCACAGAGGTAGCATCTGGCAAGAAGTTACGCACATCTTAATTGGCCAGCTGTTCATCTGATTGATTCATTGCCTTCCAGGAAGCACACTCACCTCTCTGTGCACAAGTTGGCCCTGCAGAATATCCAGCCTCTGGGATGCTTTTCCTGGCCGGGTGCTGTGTTGTGCAAACCCATGCGGGATGTCGCTGTGCAAAGCTTGGCTTAGCTCAGCTGTAGGCCATGTCATTCCTGAAATGGCTAACTGAAAGTCAAATTTCTGCCACGGCTAAAGGGGTGCTGGTAAGAACTCTGCCAAGCATCCAGGAGCACATGCAACTGCGGAGATGCCTGTTGTATGACCTGGACTATTGCGATTCATGGTCATGCTGCACAAAGCCTAGGAACAGGCTGGTGACTAACAGCTCTGGTGTGACCACTGCCAGGTGCCAAAGACCCAGAACACAAAGGGAACGGCAGTACTGTCTGGTCACAACAGGCTGGTTTCTGGCCAGAGAGCAAGAAGGTCTTGATTTATGATCCTTGAATTCTCATGAAGTTATAGGGGATTACTGATAAATGTATGTGTCATCTAGAAAAAAATTTGAATTTCATTCTACTGTTCTGAAATAATCAGGAGATACTTTATATGAATCAGAAGCAACAGCTTAATATAAATGTTTATCATCATAATGTTTGATGTTCCTTAGCTAAGACAGGCAGGGTGCTGTCTCTGTACTCTGCTAGATCTACAACTGAAGAACATTTTGGTAATTAATCTTAAGCATATTTCAAAGGTAACAAAGAAGGCATGAATTAACCATTCACAAAGATGAAGCTTATCTTAGACCTCACTATTAAATTGTATGGGAAAGTAGTGTAACATATTCATATCAGTGTTAGTTTATTAGTTTTATTTTTAAGATTACAAGCTCAAGAAAAAATTTCTTAACAACACTAAATGCCAAAAGAGCACTAGTTTACTTTTTGGAAAATGTGTTAACAATTATACTCCAGAAATCCTTTAGGAGGGGACAGAGGATGAGATATGGTATTTTATTGTGCAATTTCTTCTCTTCAGAGTAAGCAGTAGAACCTGTAAAAGGAATGATTAGAGATTATGGCTGCTTTAACAGGAGAAAATAATGGTCAGGAATTTCTTTGGAGCAATCTTGTTTACTTGCAGGGTTTTAACAGACTTCAGCTTGTGCTGTCTGACACGTTCCTCTAATGGCCTTGTGCAAATACCAAACAAAAGTTTGGAAAAGTTGTAGGGTTCCGCAGATAAGAACTTTGGAGGCAAAAAAATTTTTTAAAATTTAAACCTTTAGTTCGTGGTAAGTGCAATTATCGGCACCTTTTCAAGATGTTTCCATTCATTGCTTTAGGCTCCTGGGGATGAAATACCAGTGTTTGATTATCAGTGTTACCAAATGATATAGAGCGAGCCATCTGGATAGGTACAAATATATGTCCCTTGTATAGCAGTAGAAATTGGCAAGTATAAAAACCTTTGAGAAAAGAATAACATTACATGTATTTTATATCTACTCAGTATCAAAGTCTAGGCTTTTTCAGGAACGTAATACAGAAAGCACATTTCATTTTCAGATTGATATTAGAGTAAATAGCCCCAATAAGCAGAAAGAGACCCTGATCTTACTCTCTTGTCTATGTCTTTCCTGACGGCAGTTAAAAGTCATAATACCAGTTTTCCTTTATTTTTTCTTCCTCCATTAACTGATGTTTTTGTCTGCATTCACTGATATTTTTAGTAGAAGATTGTACTCTGATTTCTCAGGCTTTTCTTCGTTTATTTTTCAGTGGATCTTGAAATACAGTTTTCCTTTTTTAAAATTTAACATTGCTAATCTGCTTACCAAAGCATTAACGACTGGAATAAGGTCAAAAAACAAGTGCATCTTTTCATGTACACTTGCACATCAGCTGAGTTTTGGTTTTTTCATGAGGCTTTTACTCATTTTTAAAGTATATCCAGTCTGTTGACAAAAGAGCTTTATTTAAATGAGATATGTAATCTTTACCAGCAGTCTGTGGAGCAGATTTGACAATAAAGAAATATCTCATTACCTAGAAGCTTTGTATATTGTACAGGTGTAACTTAGTAGTTGAATAGTATAAAAAGATAAATATTAACTGGATTTTTCTAACAAATCTGCCACTCTTACAGCGCCAAAATCTGTAGAGTTGTTGTAATTGCTGTTGTTTGAGTTGTAACAATGAGTGGAACTGATAAGGCTTATGTCATTTACATAGAATTTAGCATTCACAGCGCACTGTTGAATTAATATGACACACACATTGGATCCTCTGATATAAGATTAGCATCATTTGAAAATAGAGAAAGCGTAGATTTAGAAGTAACATATTAGTCTCTGTTCAACCTGTAATGGTAATTTGCTTAGGTCTGAAAATTGTAGTAGGTTATTACTGATAGCAGTGACTAGTAGTTAATACTTCTGTTAGTTTCATTTTGGTATGCTGCATTTTGTAATAAACTGATGTCTCAAGAGAGACTATTTCAGAATTACAAAATAATGTTATGTTGAATCCAGACGGTCAGGTGCCGGAAGGTCAGGTACCAGTTATATCAGTGTCAGTCAAGAGTGGCGTTGAAAGAGTTATATTCACTGAATGTAAATCAGAGTCGTGTTTTAATAAAAGAATTCAGTGAAATAATCTTGGTTTTCTGTACTGTCAACACCAGAGAATGACTGTGGGTTTAGCTGCCTAACATAGCAATCAAATGTTAGAATCCTTTTGCAGATCAAGCCCTGGCTACAGTAATGTCAGAAATATACCCTTCTTCATGGCACACTATAATTTCAAGACTTCCTGCTGTCTTCAGTTGTATCTCTCATTGCTAATCAGCTCTAGAAACTAAAGATTTAAATTGGACGCCCCCCAAAAAAGGGAGAGCACAAAATTCCCAGTTATCTCTGGAAAGCTGAGTTTAAATGGTGTGGTTAACATGCCATGGGTACAGTGTGGCAGAGATCTGAATATAATACATTTCTGCAGGGTGACATTCAGGAGCTTTGATACTGAAGTATACTTGGTCTTCCATTCTTCTCTGCCGCCTTCACAGCGTGAGCCTGATTCATGGTCAGTATATGATTGCAGGTATACATAAGCTTTCCAAGTGTTTTTGAGAATTGATGATGTATTATTACATGATGGTACTTCCAATGACTATACTATCTGTAGCTCATTTGTGTTCACCTGAGTTGAATCCAGCCTATTGTTTATTGAGATTTCTGTCCAACTTCATCTTACATTCTGTATGATATTGCATTGCAACTGATCTCACTTGTTGGAGGGAGGGGAGAGAGCTTTTTTCTCTGAATAATTTTGTGAGTTTTGTTTAAATAGTGGGATCTAGTGCCCCATTTCTCTGTGCCATGATCATTGCTGTCTGCCTTGGCGTTTTTTAGCTTCTGGATTGCTGTGTGTATTGCTGATGTCTCAGTTGGTTATTGTTAATGTTACATGGTTTAGGTTCATAATATTTCATCAAAATATGGTATTGATGGTGGGCTGAGCCTAGTGAGACTTCTTGGAAATGCTCTGCCCATCTGTTTCTCTCATCTGCCTCAGCTACCTATATACTTGTATTCTTGCTGCTTTTTTCTTCATTTTAATACCCACAAATGGTTTTAATCACTTGGTGAGTATCTCGCTCCACCTACTACAGCTACAACATCATCTTCAGCTGCTAGCTCTCTTCAATGTCTCAATATGTATTTCCTTGGACTGTTTTCAGTCTGGAATCACACTTTCTTCAAAGTAGCTATGTCTCTAAGTCTCTGTAATCAGAGAAATTTCCATTCCTCAAGCTGTGTAGCTCAGTTTGCTTCCTGATTTTCAAGCTGTTTCTGAAGGAAACTTCAGGAAAGAAAAAGGAAATTTGAGTTAGTACTTGAAAGAAAACTCACAAAATCAGTTTTTTCTGGTAAAATCTTATTGTACTGGCAATTAATATTCCATTTTTATGGTCTAGGCTTGGATCTCTTTGTTCAATGTTATTGTATCCTAGCACATCCATGTGAATCCTAAATTAGACTATGACAGTTAGAATTACACCAGTTTTTATTAGCAGTTGGATTTCTTAATCACAAGTTGGCATCCTTCACACAGACTTCACAGTTTGATTCAAATATAGTGTCCAGTTTTCACAAAGATTTTTTTTTCTCCAGGCTTACTGAGCACCAGTAGATGGATATTTACTCTGATACAGACAGTCACATTGTTGTCAGTGATGAATCTCATCCTGGACCAAAATAACAGACATTATAGAGAAAATAAAATTTCAGTGCTGTATTCCTGGTGCAATGTATGACGAATTGCTTTGTGAAGATGGTTTATGTACAGGGTAGAGCTGTACAGAGGTAAGCATTCTTACTTGCTCAGCAAGGCTGGTACATAAACAATCTGATCAACTGTAGGACCAGTGAGAGGTTCAAGAATGCTTACAGAGGACAATGTGTTTAAAAATTTCAGTTGATAAAATTGAAAAATTTACTAGTGACTATCTGTAGTCAATAGTTTTCCAAAGGCACAGTTTTCACCAGATTATTTTTATGAAAAAGTCCTATCACATACAAAAATGCTGTCCCCTTTGAAATGTGAGTCCTCTTTGCATACTGCATCTAATAAAGGAAATACCAGGATATTTTTTTAACAGGAGCAGAATAACGTATGTTGCCCAAAATACCTCACAAAAAAGGCAAACTTCTTGGGCTATCCAAACAAATTGAGCCTGAGGCAAACACCTGCCACACACATTTTTAGATCAAATATTTAAATTTTGGCAAAATTTAAAGAATCTTCTTTTGAGACAAGCAGCATACTAGTTGTGCCTATAATAATATCTACTACTTTTTATGCAACCCAGAACCTTGCAGGTTTACCGGGTCAGACATTTTACATGTAAGCATGTATTCTAAATGCAGAATACATTTGCATTATGAATAACTACAACTGTGGAGAATAAAATTGAGTTGTATTCATAGATGGTCAGATTCTCTCTTTGCATTCTCAGGTGTAAAACAGGGACAGTTATATTCAGATTGGTTGAATCAGCCTAATTAAAAACAACAGAGAGGAGAATCAGGTTTGTCACCTAGTATAATGCTAGCATGCAGTCACTGGCCAAAACCTGTAGTTGAAGCAGTCCAAGTAGGATGTTATTCACTGAGAAAAAGCAGCATGACTGAGTTCCACACACTGTTTGCTTTGTATTTATAATGGGGGCACATGTCATTTGATGTTTAACCAGGTAAACACCCCTAGTTTGGGGTTCATTGTCAAATATGTCTGCAACCTGCGTTGGTCTAGTCCTCTGCAGCTAGAATGTGTAATAAAAAATAAACAGGTGAAAATTTTGGGTTCCTGTGAACTGCCAGGAAACAAAAGTAAATAGCATTCTGGTCTAAAAAAGGTATAGTTCCTTCTCTCTGTGTGGGATTTTCTTTCAATTTACTGTATAGAGAATCCAAACACTCTGATAGCGTTAATTAATGAGGGCCTAGGAACACTACCACTGGAATAATGAATTAGGCTTGAATAGGCCTCCACTTCAAACGATATCATATGCTTTTTATCTCAGTTTGATCTGTCAAATTAGAAATTACAGATTAAAATGTATGCCTTATTTCTATCATATTACTGCAAATCAGGCATGAATTTAATAGAAGCATCTTGATTTATCATAACAAAAAACTTAAAGGTGAGAACAGAATGAGATACCCGAATCATAAGGTTCCTCTCTAGTAAGACAGCAACAGCAGATAGATCACACCTCCTTTTCCCAGATTTGTGCTGATATTAGTACCATATATAAATAAGGAATTACACAGATATAGAGCCATGTGCTCCCCTCTGCTGTGAGGCACAGAAGGGAGCCACAACACAAGTAAAGGAGAATGACAGTGAAGCCCAAAGCAGCAGAATGGTGAGGGCAATGCCTTGGCAGCGTCTTTCACTCTTCCCAGCAGCTCACACAGGTGCCTTTCCAGCAAAGCCACCAGCCCACTGTCTTCGCATCTGTAGGATGAGGACTGGGAGAAGCCACTTGCTGCAAAAATTGTCCCCTCCCAGCAAAAAAACCCACCCCACACCTCTTTGAAAGCTATTACTCCTCCTTGCAGGATTAATTTTGGTTTGATGCTGCAGAAACCCCTACAGCCCCTGTAATGGAAGGTTGTGTTGTGGGGACTAACAGCAGATGTGTATCAGCTGCAGCCACGGCAGGTGCAAGAGTGACAGAAATAAGGATTTTTGTGCTTCCTTTTCTTCTGAATCCTCAAAATCTGGAGTTTGCTTGTCTTTTCATTTCCTTTTTCCTTCAGCCCTGCTGCCACAGCAAAGTAAACATCAAAACCAAAGTGAATGTCATACAAATATTTGGCTGCTGTATATATTCCTATTCCTTGACCACTAGAGATGTTACCTTCTCTCCCATCATTTGAATTGATTTGTTGAGAATATTTAGGAAACAGCTTGTTTCTCAGTGAAAAAAAAAAAAAAAAAAACAACGAAAAATGAAGGAGTTAGCAATAATGTGTATGCAACTCCTGCATGCCATGCCTTCTTAAGCCTCTACATGTGTTAAAGTAAAAGATAAGGGAAAGCTAATAACTGTATGTCTGTTATATGACTGAGAAGAGGATCTAAGGGAACAGTATGGGTGCCTGCACAGACAAGGAGATCATGGCAAAACCTCCTACAGGCTGCTTTTGAGCTAGAAGTGCTCTTTAGCTAGGTTACTTGGGATTTTTCTGTTTTAAATTGTTCCCCCAGCTAGTCTACAGTCACCTCAGGAGATTGCATGGCCCCTCCTAGGTTAGTGGATCCATCAGTTTATTCTAAGCTTGAAGGTAACATTATTTGATCAAGTTGTTACTTTCTCACAGATGTGTATTTCTGACTGTGTGCATATGTTATTTATGTTGCAATTAATATTGTAAAATTAATAAATATTGGGTTTAGACTCGATTATGCTGGGCACAATGAAATGTATTTGAAATATGAGATGGTTTTCTAGTTAAGTTTTTTCTAGGGCTGAAGCAGGTTGTTTTATTAAAATGTCCTAACTTGTTCTGTTTCACTTCTCTCTCACCTGCATTCTTTTTCAGATTCCAGAATGGTATCAAACAACATGAGATTTGAAAATAGTTGAATTAACAGCAGACCTAGAGATAGATTTCAGGAAGTAATTCTTAAAATAGGAGGAAAGGAGCAGTCGTCCTTAGAAAAGGTTCTTCAAACTGGAAACCATATTCCTATTTGGGTTTATGTTTTGGCTCTGATTAAATTTGATATTTTTATATTTTCACATTGAGTTTTTACCTTCAGTCATGTTATTTTTAATATACATTGGCAGGACTCAAAAAAATTATGTACGAAGATCTGTTTTAATATTTTACGGTCTCATTTAGAAAGATGCAGAGTACTCACAGCTTCCATAGAATCTAATGGGACTTGTGGAAACTCAGTTTCTCTGAAAATCAGGCCATTAATTTTGAAAATGTGCATTAATTACCCTCTAGGCTGTAATAGCTCACTTGATATTACTATAATCTACATTCTTCTGAAAAAGTGTATTTTTCACCTGGTACACTGCGCTTGCTCCTAAAGAGCAGTCATCTCTTATCATGTAAAAGCTTCTTTATAACTGATCCAATTATTGACCTGTGGCACTGACCTTAATGAAATGTAATATTTCCAAAGGAATTATACAATCCATTGTGTTAATCTGTTTGACAGGTATACTTTTGAAGGCCTCGTTCTAACAATAGCTATGAAATTTATCGAAATAATTAACTTGATGAAACACAAAACTGTTTATTTCCACTAAGCAATGATTTAGGTTGTTTAAATTTCCATTTTTAAAATTACAACTAGTCTAGAGTATGCAGCAACGTTTGCAGAATTTGCCAAAACCCACAGCTGTTTTCAAGACATTATGTGTCAGTAGATTTTCAGATCTCATAAAAATATTTTTCTTCTAGACCGAGACCTGCCACACAATGTTTATGACTTTCAAATACTCGCAGATTAAGGAAAAACTGATAACCAGCCTTAACTGTAGATTGTAACAATAATTACTGTTAGCAAATAGCAAAAGCCTATCAAGTAAGCCCTCCCACTTGGAATCATTTCAGTCAGGATCCTTTGCACCGAATACGGTTCCTAGGGTACATGTTACCTTTTCCATACGTCTACATAAAATCCCTTTTTTAAGTAGTGTCACTCTCAGCCGCCGCGTTCAGTGCAATTCAGTGCTGTTAGATGCTTTCATGTCATTGGTTATAGCTGGGCAGATTAATAGGAACTTCTATCTGGAAATTTCTTTCCTGTTTTTGTTCTCCCTGGGCAGCTGATGGCTAAGTTAATTCTCTTTAGTTTTGTCATGCACTAAAGCACACATTGCCAAACTATGATAAGCTTTACACAGGGGGAAAAAATAAAAAGCCCTTGTGTCCATCAAAGTCTTAAACTTGCATTTTAAACTTTGGCCTGACCTGATGTGCCATTCAAAAAGCTTCAAAAGATTATTTTTTTAAGAAAGGTTCAATATGTCCCGAGGCTATCGGTTTTGAGTTAAACTGGGTGAAGTAGAAATATTTTACTCATCAGCTTTGCAGTCACAGAGTTTGCCTCAGCTAGAACAAAACTGCTGAGGCATTTAGAGAAAATTAACCCCCCATCCTGGCAGCCAGATGTGACTGGTTTCTGATGAATGCACATGAGTGGGCTGAAAAACCAAGAGACTGTGAAATTCCTGTCAGGTCCGTACAGCGCAGAATGGGCTATTGACTGCTTTCTATATTTCCCTCCATCATTCTTCTTGAACGCTGCCATTAATTTCCCCTCCTACTCTGACTTGGGAATTTAATATTTTTTTTCTCCCTCTTTTTGTGGCCTCCCCCCCTCCTTCCCTTGCCTCTCCCCCCTGCCCCGACCGCGGCAGGTCCCGTTCCGGTTCTGTTCCCGGTGCCGGTGCAGGGCGGCGCGGTGCCGGCGCGGCTGCCGTGCCAGCGGCGGGCGCTGCAGCGGCGGCGGTGCGGGGCGCTGGCGGAGCAGCGGAGCTGGCGCGGCCTCTCCAGCCAGGCTGGGCTGGCGAGGATCCAGGCAACCTCTCAGGAGAACGCTCAGAAAATATTAGCTGTGCAGGTAGGTGATTGCAGGGAAGTCGGAAAGATCATTCTGATCTAGATTGAAAAGCAAATGATGGGTAGTGTGATGAAGCATTAAAACCATATCCCATCAGAGTTTTATAAATTTTTAACCTCTTTAATAAACTGGAATTGCATGAAGGATGAATTCAGTAAGTTAGCACATATACCATGCGTAGATTGAAAAAAAAAAAAGGGGCAGATGAGATTTATTTCTCACAAACCTTTGAAAATATTATTATAAATACATTGGGTATAAGTATTTGCAATGTAGAGCGGCATTACTGTTGCTGCTGTCTTGTTTTAGGAGATGTTTTTGTGTCCTATTTTGTGCAAATATTATTTCTGTGGTAACAATATTGTCATTTTCGCTGTATTCGTAGTTAATTTCTTTACTAGGAGATTAATTTTTAGAAGCATTACACCTTCCTAACTCAGTTACATGATGACTTTCCCTTATTTGTAAAAAGCCAGTCCTGGGGGCTATGAGATTTAAAAATGGTATCCAACAACCTATGGTTTTTCATTTTTGACTTGTTCCTGGCTATATATATTTACTAGGGAAAAGTACTACTATACAGTATAGCATGAATGTTCTTGTTCTTTTTGTCTTGTGCTGTGGCATCTTATTCATATCTCTGTGAAGCCACACCTTTCAATCTTTTCCCGTAGTTAAGGGCCATAACCAGATGGTATTGAGAAGTGTTTTTAAAAGACTTAAGTGAAAAATTTCTTCAGACTTACACCTTGCAAAAGAAGTTACATTGCTGATGCAGCTTTAGTGCAGTGTATTCTTACAAACTCTGTTTTCTAATTTTCAACACTCGGACTTCGTTGTCTGATTGCAGAAACCATTTTATTACATTTTAATATTGTGTAATTACACTTCACAGTTAATATCTGATGTATTAAAGTAAAATCTGACTTGAATAAGTTCTAGAATTTCATTAAACTATGTCAGCATCATGATCTGATTTCAGTATCTCACTAAAAGGATTTTTATTTTAAAAATACAGATTTCCATGTATGTTCAACTTCTGTGAAAGATTCAGAACATCCTAGTCATATCAAAATCAGAACCTCAAGAAAAAATAATGAAAATAAAACTATAATCTGATTTCATACTTCATTAACGATTTGTAGAACTCTTAATTTTATGGATCTTTGAGGGTGTTATATGTGCTAAATATTGCACTGACCCGTGTGCCAGTGAAAACAGTAAGACAGGAACTACACTTTTTTTCATTCAGATTTCTCATTTAGCATTTGAAAGACTGGAAAAGCTCCCTTTTTGGATTTTGCAGGAGGGATAGCTGGGACGATTTCTGTTGTCCTGTGTTCAACTACTCCAATAGTGAGTAAAGAACAGAGGTGATCGATGTGCAGCCTAAAGCTCATGAATAATAACAACAGTGACATGGAAGCTACAGGTGGCAATGCGTTTCCTCACATAGGAATCTTTACATTAATCTAATGTTGCACAATATTTTAACAGCTGTACTTTGAACCTCATGTACAAGTGAAGTGCTATGTCAATAACTAGTCCACGTTACGATGAGTTTTGCAGAAATTCTTCACTTTAGCATAAATTTTTCCATGCATGCTGTTCGTGCTGGGAAGCTCTGTCTAAATCTTGTCACCCTGGATAACTCAACTAGGCAGAAATGGGCCTAAACTAAGCTTTTAGATGCAAGTCCCAGCAACATATGGGGGTGTTCAGAACTGAGTAACTCAGAGCTACCAAAGACAACATTTTGTTCAAAGTCTAGAAAACATTTGGTTCCCTATCCACTTTCATTATCCAGGACATTCTTTTCTGATATTCTGATCCTTTTCTGCTAGTCCAATATTCTTGCTGTGTTTTTATGCAGTTTGACTGATGATAGCTTGCAATTAAAGTAGTGAACAGGGAAAATATATAAAATTAAAATGGAAAATAGTTCAGCTAAGAGCAATATCCAAGCTGTGTAGAAGAGTATTTCCTTCAGCAACATGATTTTTTTATACTTTAGAGGTCTTGGCGGTGATTTGTTTATATATGGACTGGTGTATTTGTTTATTTTTGTTATTGTCAGATCAATCTATCCTTCTGCCAATTAAGTTCTTATATTGATGACATTCAGCATAGTGGCATGCACTTCCAAAATAAAATGCCACAGCCATTCCCCTCCTTTCCTTTTGTCTTAGCGAGAAATACCCTGAGTTTGTTGTTCCTAGCACCCATCTCCCATTGAAGTGTGAGGATGAGAACCTGCTGCACTGAGCAGCGTGCAATGTACTGCAGAACAGTGATTCCCACTCACAAGAGCTTGCATCCCAGCAGCTGCCTTGACTAGAGCAAATGGGAGCAGGTGAATCACAGAGAAAGGTAAATTAGAAGTAAGTACAGTAGATTGGCTGCCTAAGTGTTTTCTCATTTTTACAGAAGCCATGGCCTGGATGAGATCCAAAGAAAGACTTAAAAGTAGATAATGGAGGAGGGGTTGGCCTTTTCACCAGGTACTTTTTAACTAGCAACGCTCTCCAGTTATACACAGCAGCAGTGTGAAAATAAAGAGCTGTCTCAGACTGGAAGACAGATTTGACCAGTGTTTCATCATTACTAGTCTACACTGTTAAGCCTATTTCTGGAAGTCTAGACTTGCCTTCCAGTCACTTCCAATGGTGCAGGTAGACCATAGTGCCTGTAAGACTTTGTGCATGAGAAGGAAGAACTGTATTTATATTATAGGCACACAGAAGGTGACATTGCCAAAGCCATTAGTGAGGAGGATGTTTCCCATAACAGGTATTGGTGGAGTTAGTCATCATCTTTAACAAACACCAGAAAAAGCAAAACCTTAGGAGGCCTCCCACTTAATAGCAAACTGTTTTGTTAATTATAATTTGGAAAAAAAATAGATGCTTGCACTTAAATCTGCCTGAAAGTTTTAAATTAAGAGGAGGGCTTTACACCGATGGGAAGCTCCCTTGGTGTCTGGTCTCTCAAATTCATTCCAGAAAGAACTATACAGAATCATGGAATCAATTAGGTTGGAAAAGACCTTTAAGATCATCAAGTCCAACCATTAACCCAGTATTGCCAAGACCACCATTAAACCATGGCCCTAAGCACCACATCTACACATTTTTTGAATTCTTCCAGGAATGGTGATTCTACCACATCCCTGGGCCGCCTGTTCCAATGCTTGACCACCCTTTCAGTGAAGAAATTTTTCCTAATATGCATTAGCAGTCCTAATTTCTGTCAGCACTGAACTTGGTACCGATGCCAGAGATCTGCCATTGGGCATCCACCCTGCTAGTCAAGCAGGGATCTGAGCTCACTCTTAACTCCAGGCTTCCCTCTCTGTCACACTGCTAACATGTGCCCTTGGGCTGAGCTGACTGGCTTTGGTGATTGTACTAAACTGAACAGGGATGCTCAGGCTTAGTGCAATGCAGGCAGTGTGTCTCCTGGAGCACACAGCTAATGTCCGTGTCCCCTTTGGGGATGCTGCTGCCCCCAGAAGCAGCAGCCTGGCCCTAAGAGGTTGCCACATGCTATCACTATCTTAAATGCCCTAGGGCCAGAATCCCTGGTTTGCCACAATTATGCATAACGTGGCAAAGGCAAAGAGTCCATCATTTGCCTTCTTGGCTACCTGTGCAGCGTTAGCACTGGCTGTACACGTTTTTGGTCTGTCTGACCCTACCCAGCAGCAGTGCACTTTATGAGGGAATCATAACCAGAACACACTGCCTTCTGGATGCACCTGCTTTTGGCTCTTTATTCTGAGAAAGACCAAAAAACACTCTTCAATATGTAGCAGAAATGTGTATATGCTTACTGAGATCTCACTGTGGTTATGTGACTGAAGACATGCTAATATTATCCAAATACATTAAAATTATCCAAAGCATCAACAATATAAGTGTGAACCATGAAGGCAGAATTATGGCAGTCAACCTCCAGTAAATACTAGGTTTTTCCCAGTTTTTTTGCTAAGGGTCATTAGTCTGTATTGTATGTGGTGACATTAATAGGTTTTCTTACAAATAAAATGTCATTTAAAATTTTATTAAGCTTTTATTTAAATTGAACTTTTAAATATACATTCCCTGGTTTTGATCATGATCCTTGTAGCCATTTTGCTTTTTCAACATTTAGTATTTGCATTGGAAATAGGAATGATCAACTGATTACTTAATGTCTGTATGTTTTGTGAATATACTTCTGGCAGAAAATGAAATTTTAAAATCAAGCATTTCAATTATGATGTTAAAAAAACGGATAAGAGATTCTTCCATAGTAATAGCAAAGAATATGTTTGTAATCGAATCAACTGCTAGAGCAGAGATCAATGACTGAAAGGATTTATACTTTCAGTTTTGGCTTTTCATCTACTTCATTTTTTGTAGAGCAAAATGCAGGACTATTTCTTGGGCAACTCTGTTTTGTCTTCTTATGCTCTTCCTTTGTTCTAACCCATTGGAAGGTTTGACAATTCCGTTGCTGCAGTCTGATTGCAACCAGTGGCAGGATTTGAGGAATTAGAATTGCAGAACTCTGGAAGTGCATTAGAAGTGCATGAGCACTGCTCTCCTCTTCTTTCATCCTAGGCAGTTTACGTATGTGCTTAATGGATCTGAAAAGAGACTTTGTTTTTATTGTGTCAGTCAAAGAAAGTTCTATGAGCCCCACTGTAGATTACACTGAGACTTCGCATGAACTTAATTATCTTAATAGTCAAAGGACATCCTATGTGGTAGGAGAGGGGCAAAGGCTATCGCTGAAGTCAGTGACAGCTTTTCTTCAAATAAAAGCTGCTTGGAGGTCTTTTCTGGTTTGGGGTTTGAAGAAATGTGACAGAGCAATGTAGGGAAAATTTCACTATCACAGTCAGCACAACTCGTATTCCGTAGTTTGCTGTAGGGTTTCGATTTCAGTCTTCAAAAATCTTTATACAATTACAAAATAAATTTTTAATCCAGCAGAAAATAATAAAAGTAATCTCTCTAATTTGGGGGGGGGGGGGGGGGGGGGAGGAGATAAAAATGTAAAACCTTTTATCCCCAAAGTGTACAGGGAAGGTATTTGTTACGTTAATGACTTTTGTTTTCCCAATAATGTTTTGGAGTTTCAATAACTTGGCTCTTCAGTAAGTTCAATTAGCTGTCTAATTGCAAAAATGATATATGATGGCAGGTATAGCTTTATTTGAGACTGTGCCTGTGCTTTAATTCTGACAGATTTCAATTTAGTCCATCCTTTTAGATGATTTATCTTGACTACAGTTATGCCAGAATTATTTTGGAGGCCAAAAGATAGCATCATTCCTACCCTCACTGTAACTTCAAAGCATTTCATGTATACTTTTTCTGATGGTGGCATGAAAAAGGTATCTTTCTAATAAATTCAAGATTGCTGGCCTAATTTTTAATAGACCTGCACCTTTGATAGCCATTCACACCAGTGCAAAGTGATATAAAAATAGATCATCATAATTTAGAGTTTGGAAACTTCTTAGTTGGTAGCCTTTTTACCCATTTCCATGGGTAACATGGAAATTGTTACATAAGACACAAAGGAATGAAGCATCAACCCACAGGCTGTCACTTTGGCTGCAGAATGCTGTGATTATCTATACATTTTCAGAATTTTTACTCAAGTTCCTTGATTATCTCGACATCTTTCAAAACTTTTTGGCAAAGCTGTTGTAGTTCAAAATAATTCCACTGTACTGAACTGCCCCAGTTTGCGTCAGAAAAAGTTTTGATCTGTTTTGTCTTGTCTTTATTTAAGCAGTTATGCAGAGGTCACCAGGGAAAGGACTGTTCTTTAACAAGGCTTTGAAACCACTGAATCTACTGCAGGCATCTCAGTGGATACTGCATTTTACCAGAGGACTGTGCAAAATCTGCAGTTTTTATCACACCCTGTTCTACCTCCTCACGGGAAAGAGCCAGTGCAGTTCCACTAAGGCCAGGACCAACTGTAATCCTGCGTGTTACAAGCAGGTTGTGCCCTCTTGCTTTCTGAAAACCACTCAGTCTTAACTTGCTTCTTAGTTGTCAGATGGTACTCAACTTAAGTACATCTTTTGTTCTCTAACTTATTAACACAGGTGTGTTATCGTGTCCCTCAGGGCTGACGCTTTCAAAATCTGTATGCCTTCTTTTTTATTTTTCTCTGTTATGGGTTGAGTTATCACCATTTATGCTGATTACACTCAGCTGTGTCTTTTTTGCCTGCTGATTTCACTTTAGCAGTCTTGCTTCTGCCTTGTCTTGGAGACATATGGGGTCGGATGACAGATAACTTTTCTTAAGGGGACATAGCTACACACCTTTTAATTAGTTTTAAGCTTTTGTATTTAGTCACATTTCTTCACAGTAACCATTTAAAATGTTGAAGTTAGATTCTACTGGTTTTATTATTCATTTAGAAAATATTTATTTTGTACACTTAAAAGGGAAATTGAAGCCAGCTATTTTTGCTGCTGCTCATGGGGGTAATGCTTCTGAGTTGAAAAATTTGTTATTAGTTAACTGAGTTCTAAATAAACATGGAAATCGGCATCAAGCATATAGTTGCTAAAAATATATAGCTCTCCTCTCAAATGCTTATGAATTTTAGATAATAAACTCTGGAATTATTAAAAAATATGATTTCACATTTTAATTCAATCCTTAAAGTTATTATTGTTGTCTAGGTTTCTCTAGATTGAGTTGATGACCCTGACAAGCATTCACCAAAATCTTTGAGTTTACTTACGTAGATGTAGTGGCAAATGCAGCTGCCACGGAATAGACAACAAAATGTTCATGACCATTTATTTTGTTGCTGCATAATGAGAAGAACCCTTCCAGCAAAAGAGTGGAAAGCAGTCTCAAAATAAGCCCACTTCACAGAAGAAAGTAGAACCTACTTGATTTCTTTGACTCATTTTCATGGTCTGTCATTTTGCAAACTCTGGTATCTTTATTCTGATGTAATTTCCTTTACCATTTTTGAAGTGTACATATAATTTGGCACAACTCAGGTGCATGTAGGATTTTATGACATTTAAACATTTATGCACCAAGCTTCTTAAGCTTCGCATAGTCTTTATTTTTCAAAGCATCATGCCCAAAGGCTAATATAACCACAAACATTTCCCGGCATGCATAGGAGTACCTATAGTGCTTTAACTGTCTCAGTTCTTCTATAGCTTCACTTGAAAGTTTCACTATATGAAGTAAATGTGATATGAATCAAATCGTTTTGAAATGTGCCTGTCACCTAAAAGCTCTGGTGTGTAGTAGGAAGATAAGACAAACAGTTCTGCTAGTTGCCTGTCAGTGATGGAGGCTGGAAGATGGTCTCTGCAAACAAACAAAATAATCTCATATTTTTAAGGTTAACCTGACCAGGATTGTTGTGGTTATGAATTCTTTATCTTGTTTGCAGGTGTACATTTTCAATATACATTTTTTGTGTAGAAATATGCATCGGTATTTTAAGTACTAAAAATTGTGACCTAAGAGAAAATGAAAGGATGACATCTGATACAGGAGATTTATTTTAAAATTTCTTTTTAAAGAATTCCTAAGAGTTACATTTCTTCAGTATTGACCACCATGTACTGAAATCCATCCTTGTATATTACCAGAATAGCCCTGATTTGATTGTCTACTTCCTTACACTTTCTAACATGCACACACAGAAATGTCTTAATAGTTAAAATATGCTAATAGAAATGTATAGATAATATTTTTCTAATAATGAAAAACAAGTTTACAGAAATAAAAGTTTACTACAGGTAACTTAATATCTGACTTTAACGGAAGATGAGACTGATAGGCAAACTTCATTTCTCATTGAGCAAAAATAATTCTCCAATTAAAGAGAGACAGAATCCAGAAATTCAGTCTATAAATTCCTGTTCTTTCCACCTGTAACTCTGATAACGTACATTTGTGGGCCAAACACTCAAAACTCCAGTCAAATCTGAGGAACAAGCAAGCTTATTATCTCTGCTGCTTTTATTGTCAGCAGGGCTACTCAAACCAGTAGGTCTTAGAAGACAAGAAAAGAGGAACTGCGTGACTTCCAGCTTCTTAAAAACTGATCCACTGAGTCATGTCACTGCTACAGCACTCTTTAAGCCTGAGATTATTCTCTGTACTCCCTGACGCAGAGATTCAGAGTTTAAAACTTGATGGAAGAAAAATGTGCTGAAACACTGTATCATAAATAGAAAAGTTGTCAAAAAATGTTACAGTTGTCATGCTTGATGCCTTTTCCAGAATCTGAAGACTACTGGATTTCTATTTCTTGAAGTAGCATAAATTTCACTTTTTTATTTAAGCAACTAAAATCTGTGTTGAAATGTTTTCACAAAATAGGCTGAATTAAGTTTATAGAAATAAATGTAATCCTAACATTTCTAAATTGAGTAACTTGGTTTTGTAATCTTAATAGTTTTCTTTTAAGATCATTTTTCAAACTCTGTATAAACCATTATATTGACACCTACTTTGATCATCAGCAGAATAAGTGCCAATACACTTATCTGCCACTTTAACTAACGGAGTAAATAACAACTGTAGTAGGCTGTTGTCTGTCTCTTACTCAGTAATTTATTGCTCAGTCTTTTTACCTAATCAAAGTCCCTGTGGTGTATAGTCTCTGCTTTTCCCAATCCAGTGTCGGTGATGCATCTCATCCCAGATGAATGTCAGACTTCTCTCCTGCACCCGATTAATTCCCAGACTTCTGGCCCAGCCATTTCTGCTCTTTCTTCAAGCTCCTTTTCCAGCCTTATTCTCTGGCACTGCCCACTGATTTCCATTTTCATCTGTTCCCTTATTGCTTCCTCAAGTCCCAGCCCCCATCTTTTTTTTTTTCCAAGCAATGATCACATTCTTCCACCTCCCAGCCTCTGACACCTGCCATTCCACACTTTACCCTCACCTGACAGACTAATGACAGATTTCCCTCTCTGTAACCTGATTTTATCTCCTGGTAAGCCTTTTCTAAGTTTAACTGTTGTTCCATTTTGGCTCTTGTCCTGTCATGTTCAGATCAAGCAGTTTCCTCCTCCTCCAGCATCTACCCAGGCAAAATGAAAGCACAGGCAGAACACCTCTGCTCTCAAGCCCCTAAACCCAACCCAAACCACAGCAGTCCTGAGATGCTACTGCTGGAGAAGACCTACCTATTGCAAGTCTCAAGTTTGTAAAAATGTAGCTTTAAAAGCTACTGAAGCTCAAGCTGACATTTGTGAAGCATGGGTGAACTATGTTTGCAGAGCCTCGTGGCTCTGAAGTTTTGTTTGTACTAGCGTACAAACTATTTCTGTCTTTTCTTGAATTTACTAAAGAAATAAAGCATTTTAGCCCAATGCCTAAATTTTGGATAAGTGGTCTAAAAAAAAAAATTATAATGGATCCTAAAATTATAATGGATCCTATAAAAGCAGATTCTTGGCAACTTTCATAACATGCAATGGTCTCAGCCATACTTACACTTCAAAAGAATCCTTCCTTTTACTGAAAAGTTAGTGGAAATAGATTAAACACCAGTGGTTCAAAATCCAGCAATAATTAGTTCAAGTTCTTCCTAGCAAAATGTATAGGAATTCTTGATTCTTTTTGCAGAGCTTAGCTGTCTTTGTTTGAGCAGGTGTGTTATGAGTATCTGGGATAATATGGGAAAGCACATACACAATCAAAATGTCTCAATGTATTTAATTATGGTTCTGTGAAAAGATAGTGGGGTTTTTCTTCCCCCCCAATGAGAAGTGTAACCATTTCTCATCTTCCTTTTTTAAATCATGCTTTGTCCTGATTGGAGCAATAGTACTGAATAGCAGAAAAGCCATAGTTTTCTTAAGCAGTACTGGCTAAACAAAAGAAAATATAGTTTGCGTGTGTATTATATTTCCACCAGCTGTGCTGATAGATACCTGTACAGCAACAGAGCAAACAACCTTCTAAATAGTTCCATTTAATATAAAATGCTGAGTTTCTGAGACTTATACACTAAAATAACTATACATTTTTGGGTGCTGTGTTCAAGTTGAAGGCCAAATTGTGGGTAACACTGAGGTTTGTGATGATGATTCTGTAGCTCACGAATCTCTCTGCTGAGACGTTGGCAGAATACAACAAACTTCTCAAAAGTTTGATCGTAAGATTCCTTTTGTAAGTAAAACCAGAACAGTTTACCATATGCTTAGTCCTTCAAGAAGCCAATGGTAGTTTTGAATGACAAGAAAATACAGCAATGAGCCGACAAGTAAGACAGTTATTCAGTTGTTATGTGTCAAAAAGAAAAGGAAATGACACTTCATAGATTTGCTTTTCAGCAATCGACAGAAGCCTTCAGTGAATAATTAAGCAAAGTTAAATAAAGCCCATTTTTAGGAATACAAAATTAAGGATAGGATTTATGAAGTTATACTGTTGCCAAATAAGCAAATGCTTAGCTCTAGTTTTATAAGTAAAACTAAGAAATTAAATTTCTTTATCCAGTACAGTGAGTAAAGAATCAGAGAAATGACATTTTAAATTAATGACTCAACCTTGCAACATCACTTTGGGCTATCTGAAGTTTAGTAACCTCCTTCTACCCATTTTTAACATATATCAAAACACAGGTTTAATGATGAACTGTTTACATGTTGAAAGCTCCTTTTTGGCAGCTCTTCTGTTTCTGTCGTCACCTGAATTAATTATGGCAGTTCAGAGCATCTCTAGTAAACATGCTGATATATCATAGATTATAAACTCATCTACTGAACTCTTGGTTCATGGTTGCAAAGTAGATTATTTTATTTAAAGACAGCAGTTTAAAAATTTAGACATTTAATTTAATTATCCTCTCCCAGAAGTATAAGAAGAAATCAGAATCCTAGTGTGAACAGCATTACACTTGCATAAGAAAACTTACAGGAGCATTTTTGCCTCCAACTCAATAATTTTAGTTATAATCACTAACTATGTTTTTGTTTTACCGAACCAGTATGATTTGGAAAAAGAATAAAATTGCTTTTAAAGTACAAAAATAATTATGAACCACTTGAAATGTAATGTCTGTATTTTATTTCTCATCAGAATTCATTAGTGTGTAACATCAATAATTTAGCCCATCATTTGCCAACACTGACTTGGCTCAGTAGTTCAATCATGTAACCCTGTAAACTCACTTTCCATTAAAATGAATGTTGCTGACAAAGGATAACTAAAGAGATACTTCATTTATTAGCTAAAGAGATACTTCATTTATCAACATTTTTAAATTAGGAGTTTGGGACCACAGACACTTAGCTGGATAAATTATTCAAAGGAATCTTTGCATTAGGCCTAAAGATGTTTGTAGAATCAAATACAATGTTATCCAGAATTATAACTGCCTTTCATTTGTGTAACATGTAATTCACAGTACACTACTCCAGAAACCAACAGAGCCACCTGCAGAGAATCAAATGACCTACCAGAATGAAATCCTGTCTGTCATGTGCAAAATTACAAAATGTGTAATAATTATCCTGTATTTTGATTGACTCAATCAAGCATTTCCCATGGAAAACTCCTTACAAGAAACTTCTTGCAACAGGCACTATAATCTTCCAAAGTTGCATTTGAGGTGTTAAATGCCTTACATTGTTTCACTATGAGCAGCTTCTTCAAACCCACTCATTATCTTCTTGAAACACATCCTTTAAAAACAATCAGGTTTCAGATGTGATGTCTCAGCTTGTTGCTTCTCCAGCCTTTTTCCTAGCCACCTAGTCTTTCTTACCAGGATACTGGCTTCAGTTTCTAAACTTGTTCTTTTTTTCTTTTTTTCCCTAACATACTACGACTTGGACATAATAATTTCTTTTTTGAAATAAATAGCTACCTGAAGCACGTGAGGACAAAGTCAGGAATAAAATAAAAACCTCTCATATCATGTCTTTTGCCTGTGTCTGGGAAGATAGATCTAGAAACCAAATCCTTCCTGAGGACAAATCAGTAAACATCTGTTACAGGATCGACATAGCATGGCTGTCATCTGACTGCGTACTCTGGAGGGCTGCTGCTAGCGGTACAGAAGGAGCCAATTAAGGACTTCAATGGAAAGCAAATGAAAATGTTAACAATACCAGTTTGGTACAAGCCACCACATTACTGTCCAATTGCCCTCACTGTTTCCTGTCTGAGTAGCAGGTATATGGTTTCTCTAGGAAATATTCCCATTCTTATCCCTTTCTCAGATTTTGCATTGGAGGTGTTCTTAACCTAGAGATGAGAACCACTCCTCCTTTGAGCAATGTTCTAAGTAAATCACATTACAGTCTATGTGCTCACAGGCTGTTCGTTATAAGCATGTTCTTATGTTACTCCAGGCTGTGGAGTGAGGGATCGACTTTTTTTTGCAATGTCTTTATTTGCAAATGTTCTCATAAGAAGTGTTTTTTCCAAAACAAATGGGATATTTCTCTGAGCCAGAGTACTATGGTAACTGAGTATGTACGTAGTAGCAGAGCAGGAATCCATATCTGAGACAAAGGAAAAAATGCTACTATCAGTGAAGTCAGGTGATGGATCAGCTTTGTACAAGGAAATCTTTTTCTGTAAATTATTCTTTTTTTTTTTTTTTTTTTTTTTTTTTGCTAGGGGAGAGTGGGGTGGAAGGGATTACACCTTAGAGAACTACTCGGTTCTCAAGAATAATTTTGAAGAAAATGAGAACAGAAGCAGTTCTCTTTTAATAGTGCTGTATTTCTCATTCCTATAATATTCAGCATTGCTACAAGGGTATACAGTCTGTATCATCCCTTGACTCAGCATCAGTTTTGGCACTCCTACTGGCACTGGAGCAATAAGCTGAGAGTTAAAGACTCAGAAGGAGCAGTTTCTTTCTTACACTTAACTCTCTTCCAGAACTGTGATGGGTCACCGCAGTTACACTCAGTTGCTTTAGCATGCCAGCTTTTCATACCTATCATGGAATTTTACTGGTGTGTTTTAATTATCTATAACTCCAGAAAATCCCCTTTTTTCATTTGGCACAGATTTTTCAAAGCTATGAGTTTTAGTTTTACTATGATTTCTAAAATAAGAAAATGAAAAAGTACACCGAACAAGGAGATTTTTAATGCTGTGCTTCACTTAATGTTTAGGGACTAAGAAGTCTTGCAAGACAAAAAACCTTACTTAATACTGGTCCCATTGAAGTGAATGATGAAGTTAGGCTGGCTTCCCTAGATACATGGCTATTTTCCTCAGGGTGAAATCAGAACGATCTGAGAACAATATACATACTCTCTCTATGTTGCCTTGCAGTGAAACTTTTATTCTGAGGGCTAAAATTACATCTGTGTTTTAAAAGTAAGTGGTGTGGTCATAGTTTTGTTACAATCTTGAAGGCATAAGAATATAAGCAGGGCAGATTTCTTGAGGCAAGGCACTATCTTTTATTAGACTGGAAAAAACCCCAAGCTTTGGAGTACATAAGCCCTTCCTGATGGCATAATTTCTTCTGTCTTTGATAACTATCTGGGAGGGTGTTGAGCATCATGTTCTTAGTTTCAGTGATAAGTTAATTGATAATCTAATTATCGCTTTGTTTAAAATGTATATATATAGTCATGCAGCGAAGACTTCCACCTGTAATCTGGTCTTTCTTAGATCTCAATATCTTATATAACTCACTGTAATAATACTCCATATTTTGTAGTGACTCCTTTGACCTATACAGATGATGAGTCTAGCTATTACTGGCATTATATTATTACCTTTCTTTTCCATTTATTTCTCATTCTTTTTAATTCCTACTTCTTTCTTCTCAACAGGTAGAGTCTGAAAGATAGGGAAAATTTAGAGAAGATGAGGAAAAAACACAATTTGACAAGATAGGTCAGATTAGCATTCAAGATTAGCGCTCTACAAAGTAGTGATGCAGTCCGCTGAAAGAATTTAAAACTTTTCTTTGGTTTCTTTTAATTTTCTGAGTTCCACGTGTCTCAAGGATAAAAAGCCATTTGTCGTCTTTCTTCTATTGATCATCAGAGAGCTGAGAATTTCCTGTATATGAACCATGAGAATTTTTGATTGCTTTATAGTACCTCAAACAGCATATAATTCTGGAGCTCAATCTGTAATAGCCTGACAGCGTCAGTCACCCTGACAGATACGATGCTGCCCAGTAACCACTCAGGTTGAGGAGTTGTACCCTTCAGCTTCGCCAATATGATTTCTGGCTTACCAAGATCAACATACAGAAAAGTGGGATGTTTGGGCCGCCGTTTGCTTTAGAATAGTTTAAGAAACCTTTTAAGTACATTGTGTGTTTAAACAGCATTTTTTCTATTAGGGAATACCTAAGATTTTTCCTTCTCAAAACTAAAAAATCTTTTTATTGGAGCAAATCACTGGCAGAAGTACAAATTATTTTAGAGCCAAATCAACTTCCTTTGGGAGCAAGACAAGCCTGTGAGGGGTGTGTGGGTGGCCTCTGAAGCAGCATTTGCAGTTTTCTGTCCCTCCTATATGATGGAGGCAGCTGCGGCTTGGACACTAATGTCCTGGGGTCATGATGGAGAGAAACCTGAGTGTGCCACTCCATGACTTTCCTCTTTCCTGCCACACTCCTTGGCCTTGAGTAGTACAGGTTGTCTTTCTGGCTGCTCAGGCCTACAGAGAGGCTTTAACATCTATGAATGAATTTGCCAAGTTGTGGATGTATAGCTCTTCTAGCTGTTTCTAGATTAATGCAAAGTCTTCCTTTCTTGAGCTTCCATGTGTGCTACAGGGACAACAGGAGAAATAATCTGACACTGTGGAAACTGAGAAGCGTGATCCTGAGATTACAGGGAGGTCTTCTGAAATTTAGGAATACTTGCTGAAGCATAGGGATTTCTGGCAAAAATTCTTTTCAGTCTGTTCTCATCTGTCTGTTCTGGGATAGGAAAACATTAGTAAGAAATACTCTAAATATTTATTCTGCCCTTATACTATTCTCTGCATAGCCTCTCATCATGACCATTGCTGGAAACAAAATGGTGGGTTTGACTCCTTGATGCAGTTTGTATGTTATGGTGTTATGGAAAAAGGAGAACCTCAGCACTAACGTTGCTGGCTTCTAAGGCAATATATGCATTTTCCAACATGAAATTCACATTTTCTTGATAGATCTATTATTATTTCTATGTTTTTGTGCATACTTTGCTGATTATCTTGTTGATTTACTGTATTTTCATGTATTTCAGATAGTCTGCATCAAAAGGTGGTTTACAGCTGTTACTCATTTGTCCCTTCAGGAAGCAGATTATTTATTTTTTAGGAACCCTTTTCTAAGTAATTTTAAAATGTACCATATGAGAGAATAAGTTTGTACAAAATCTGAATCGTAACTGGATATGTACCACACCTAGGAAGAAGCTGATTCTCCAGGAGTTAATTTTAAAATACTTCCAAGTTATAATACTCATCGAAAAATAATATTTTGCACATCCAAGCTAAAATGTTTCAGGATAAATCTTACAGGAAATTGAGCTTCAAGTGCTGTATAGACAGTTATTATTTGACTATAGGCATGATGTTTTGAGAAAGGAATTTACATGGCCAGAGTTCATTCCCTGTTCTCTTTTTTCCCATTCTTTCCTCCAGCAGTACTCCTAGGCCTCCAAAAAGAAGAATTGTTATGAAATAGGTTTCACCAGTAAAAGAATCAAGTTACTTGCCTCTTTTTTAAGTTTTGCAGTCTGGCTTAGACATATCTACATGTCGTCCCTCACTGTTCCTGCAATAGGTCAGGTAGAACAGCTGACAAATGAAAAGCCAGTAAGGGCTATTAAGGACTCAGGGCCTGATTTTGATAGTTTTCTGTGTTATAGATCCATGAGTTTCATTACAGTTGTACCTAATTTATGTTTGTGTGAAAATCAAGCATTAAGTTTGCGTTGTATTTTTCGTCTTTATTTCTAAAGATTTGAGACCTACTAGTGTATGATACTGTCAGACTAATGGAGCAAACTGAAGATGAGTGACCATATTTTATGTCATTGTGTATTTAAAATAAATATTTTCAATTTCTAAAATGAAATGTTTCATTTTTCACTGAAACACTAATAAAGTATATGATTGTCATAAACTTAATTTACTTAGTGCATTGTAAAATGCAGCTTCCTTTCTAACAAGCTGATCTTTTTTAGAGCAAGAAGTGGAAATTTTCTCATGATCAAGTTCTTCATAAACATGCGATTGAAGTGGCAACTAGAATAAAATGAAGCACTTCCTCAGTAACAACAATGCTGAGAATCAAATTGCTGTCTCACAGAATTCTACAGCCTAATTTGAGAATTCATTTTACGTTAATGTAGTCCACTGATTTAAGTCACTCATGGAAATGAGATGAGAGATATAATGTACAGGTTGTTTGGTTTTTTTCTTATTTCAGGAGTGACATAATACATCCACAGCTCTCAGTTTTCAGTCAGATGGGACGCCAGATGCATGTTAAACCTTGGCCCTATACAGATGTATCAGTATAATTTTGTCAATGAGCCAGCACAGAAAATTTTCCTTTAAGACAGTTCAGTCTAATCTTAAATGTTTTACTAAATCTGCTTGGAAATCAAGTCAGTGTCATTAATAAACTATCATTTGATGATTAGTTTTCCCACTTGTAAGCATTAGTTACTAAAAATGTCATTCATCTAAATTTACAATATATGTTAATATCACCTTCATTTTATTACCAAAAGACAGTACGTCAGATCCAAATAAAAGGTATTGATACTCCAGGAAAGATTGTTCTGGTGGTTGTTGTTTTAGTTATAAAAAATCCAACCAACTGAGCTGTTGAACTGCACTCAATTCCAGAGCATCTTTAGAAACCAGAGCACCAAGAAAAGTGACACTGGTTCCAATGCTAGCTTCTTTACTGAGTGAAAACTTCACCAAAATCTTGGAAAATCCTATCAGTAAGTCAATGAAAGAACACTCTCCCTTTTTTGTCACCTTTCTTAGAAGTTTCATCCATTTAGATATTTCCCCCCAAATCTCATTAGTACTGCATTTGGCTGCAGCACCATGACACTCATGCCTTTCAGGGACCAGTGACCCAGTGTATTTACTTTCAGTTTACGTTTGATTTTTCCCACCTCACATCCACATGCAAACAACACATTCTCCCATTTTTATACTCTCGAGAGCACCTCTCTAATGGGCTGCACTGCTGTGAATAGTCCTCAGGTTATTGCAGATGCACTGAATGAAAAACACGCACAAAGAACAATAATCCTGCATTAGGGTATGGAGGAGGGGTCCAGAAAGACTCATCTTTATGGGCTAGTTGGCCTCATAATTGGAAGAGTCTCTGGACCTTATTTATTTAGCAGGGATAATGTTGCCAGTGTTTGCCAAAACACATTTTTCAGTCTTTATGTGGTCACAGGAAAGGAAAGAAAAGCAAAATGATACACACTTTGAATTTTTCCCCCTTTGGATTTTAATTCTTACTGAGTACCGGCTGCCCCTTTGGAAAATGATTGTAAGGATACAGCGTAAGGTTTATGCTGAGGAAAAACAAATGTATGACAAAGGAATGAACGAGCAAGCCCTTCTAGAGCTGCGACTCTTTCCCAATTATAAATTTATTATTTGTAATTTACCACATAAGATTAATAACACAGGAGGTACTCATTTGGACATCTGCACTGCTTTGTGGTTGCTTTGTCTACATATCAGCCTGGCTGCTCCAGGGAAATTATCTCAAGAAGAGTGGTACGTACAGCCCACTCGGGCCAGTGTCTAGCCTCAGAAGAGGACACCAGCTGCTATAGTCTGAGCTGTGCTTAGTGCAAGGTCCTTCCTCATTCATCCAAGTTCACAGGACAGACACATACACATATTTAGCATTTCATATTGACTGACTTCAAAAACCTCTCTGTTCAAACCGCAGAATTTGTATTTGTGCTTCTGGGACTGCCTGTATAGGGACTCTAGATACTTAAGTCATGTTCTCCAAGTCATACCACTTAAGTTCAGAACTTAATATGTAGCTGTTGTGATAGTAAAAAAGAGGAAGAGTGTAAGTGGCATCTCATGAACTTGCCTTTGGGGCTGGCTGATAAGCCAGACTATTCCAAATTTCTTTCGTATTTTTAAGACTGCAAGACAGCTAAGTAAGTACAATTATCACAGGGACAGACAACATATTTTGGGGTTTGTACATTAAAATACAAGTGTTTAAGCAACACAAAACAAATAAATAGCAGCTAATGGTAACATACAAATGACCTCAAGAGGCCAGTTATGCATTCCTTTGCTTTAGTGTAGGACGTTATATTAAACAATTCAATTTTCATTAGGGTAACACTTGGCAGCACTGGGCTGCCTCAGTGTGATCTAGTGAAGACTGACCTGTTCAAGCTT
>NC_051189.1:51590060-51652560 GCF_015220075.1 Falco rusticolus
GTAAGCTCCTGTCATTGTATTAAGTGATAATTATTTAAGAAAAAACGTAATTGTCACAAGATGGAAGAATTACTTAGATAGCAGTTTGACTCCCTGTTAACAGTCATTTGGATCTAAACTGCATTACACGGGGATTTTTGACAGGGAAGAGAAGGCAGCAAAAGAACCAGTGTGATTTATAGAAAATAAAACAGGTTCACCCATTTCCTGGTTATGGTCATTAACAACGGTATGATTTTGCATAATCATTGGTCCCATTCCTAGTGTACATTGCTAGAGGCTAACGAAACTTTGCATCTGCATAGAAATTAAGATGCAAATATGAGTTGCATTCATTGGTATGACTAGTGTAAACAAAGGGTATTTCTACTGTATATTTAAGGTTGAGAAACCTATTTTGTGAACAGCATGCTATCAGCGAAGACTTCACAGTTATTAAGTAACTGCAAAAGGACATGGTCAGATCAATGACGGGTAAGGAAAAAGGCATATATAAAGAGCACAGCGGTGTTGGGATACTGATAGGCACTTGCGGTTGTTCCCATCTGAGAAAAAGGCAATAATTGTCTGTATCATTATTCCTGTGTTTTAAAACTAAACAAAAACTGTTGTGTGTAGGGGAAAGAGGGTCTGAATGCCAAGCAGTAATTTTAGGATGAAGAATACAGAAAAGTCAGAGCAAAATGGATGGTTTAATTTCTCATCATTATTCTACTGAAGAATTAAATTTGCAAGGTCATGTTGCGGCTTATTCAGTCAGAGGCATATCAGTGAAGGTAACTGGATTCAGATGAGTTCCCACCCAAGAGATATTTAAAGAAGCGACTGTTCTCTAAATATATGTACAAAACAGCGTTGTCTAGACTTACATTGCATATTAAATCAAAGCTTGGCTTCCTGGAGTTAAAGGACCTGATTTTAAGCTCTTATCGAAAAACTGACCCGAGTTCTGAGATCCACCTTCCAAGATTTACTTTATGAAATAACACTGTATTTCATTTGCTATGGCTTCCGCATACTTTATTCCTTTGTTTCTTTTAAAAATTCTCTACCAATACCTGTAACAGCAGAAGTATGCTTTATATAATTCCTATGCCTCACTAATACATAGTCATGGTAGAACAGACATGGAAAATACTGGTTATCTGTAACCAGGCCTATGCATTTACTGAATGTATTAGGTGAGTACTTTCTCTAATTCACTTATTTAATATATAGCTATATTTCAGATGTGTTTGCGATTGAATATGGGAAGGAAAATTCAGAGCATGGGAGAAAGGAAAGAAAGGCAGTGGAATTACTGTAGAACAATTCTTATAGGACAGTTTTTGAAAAACCTATACCATAAATTATTTCAGGTGCTAATAAAATTTTCCTATTAACATTCACCTTTTTACTTTATTAGTTTTCTTGACCCCTTCACTGAATTGCAGAGAAAGATACCATTTTAGGTCTTTTGAACAACTTGAGAAATGTGTGTCAGCTGGTTTTGATTGAATTAGTTATTAACAGCTGACAGCCTTAGCTTTAAGAATCCAACTATGATATTGCCACGGTTTAACCCCAGCCAGCAACTAAGTACCACGCAGCTGCTTGCTCACACTCAGCCCCCCAACCCCTCAGTGGGATGGGGTGGAAAATCAGAAAAAAGGTAAAACCTGTGGGTTGAGATAAGAACAGTCTAATAATTGAAATAATAATAGGAGGAGGAGTAATGATGATGATGATAATAATGATGGTTATAATAATAATAACAATGAGAATCATAATAATTGTAATGAAAAGGGAGACAACAAAAAGAGAGAAATAAAACCCAAGAAGGACAAGTGATGTACAATACAGTTGCTCACTGCTTGCTGATCGCTGCCCAGCCAGTCCCTGAGCAGTGATCGGTGGCTCCTGTCCAACTCCCCCAGTTTATATACTGTGTATGATGACGTTCTGTAATACAGAATATCCCTTTGACTAGTTGGGGTCAGCTGCCCTGGCTTTTCTCCCTCCCAGCTTCTTGTGCACCTGCTCACTGGCAGAGCGTGGGAAACTGAAAAGTCCTTGGCTTAGAGTAAGCGCTACTGAGCAACAGCTAAAACATCAGTGTGTACCGACATTATTCTCATACTAAATCCAAACAGAGCACTGCACCAGCTACTAGGAAGAAAATTAACTCTGTCCCAGCCGAAATCAGGACAGATAAGTAAAAATGATATCTCAGGTTTTTCTTTCAGCCAAACACCTAATTTGCAGTCTTAAATGATTCAGTTCTTCCTTTTTTCTTTTTTCTTTTTTTCCAGTCTATCCAGAACTGCTGGTAGAAGAGCAGCTGGGCACTAACAAGATGTAGAAAACACCCAGATTTTTATCTTCTTTCACAGGGACAAGCGGTTCAAAATCAGATTCAGATTAGCCTCTAAATGAAAAGCAGAATCCATGTAACATTGAAATAGGTAGAAGAGGAAGTATCCATCAACTTTATTCCTCTGCAACATCTACTATGCCCTCATATGGTTAAACAACGTACAGCTTTAAGACAGTTCATGGAAAATAATATACAAATAGATGTGGCAGGAAAAATGTGGTTACCTCTGTCACAGATCCCACTGTTTCTTACCTAACATACCTGTGATTCAGAATCCAAATGTTCATAAACCTCAGGACTGGTTATTTAGGAAACATCTGGGAAATAACTGTAGTCTCAAACACAAACTATTTCCCATACCATAAGGTTCAAGAGCTTCTTAATTATTTTTTGAGAATAGGTAAGCTTCTGCCCTGTTCCTCACATAACCCCCTTCCCCTCCAAACCTCTGTCACTATATCAATGTGCAAAAATAGTTTGCTGCTTCTGGAAAGTGGTCTTTGATCAAACAGACAATTTGAAATATTTACGGAAGACATATTAGGTGATACATCCAGTTTTTCAGCTCTCATGCTGGTTTGTGAAGCCATCATACGAAGAGTTCCCCTCACTTTCACTTAAACCCGCTCCTTAAATCCCACTTGCCTTAATTCTGAGGATCCTCTGTGGCTTGGCTGGTTCATGCATGCACTGTATTTCATCCATTGCATCTCTACACGCTAACCTCTTCAGGACAGGGCCTCGGTACTTGGCCATGTGTCTCCTTTTGTACACTGTAGCACATGAGGAAGACATACTGTGAATTAAAAAATGTAAGAAGCATACTGGACAAAACTCAGACATTGTGAAAGCCATAAACCATTGGAGTAGCTTATTATAGGCCAGCTCATGTACCCAAATTGCAATTTTAATACAAAAACTTAAACACCATCCTGGTACTGTTTTTATCAGCTGGGTCCTTTTATTCTGACAAATGCACTTCCAGAAAATCAAGAGAAAACAGATAGGAAAGGGGAATTCTCTTTTGGTACATAAGTTTAACTCCAAGAATTGGGGAAATATTTATGACCCTAAAATGGGGGCAAAAAGTCTTTTTGCCTGCTCACAGGCTGTCTGAAAGCAGTATCCTTGCTTGAAGAGGTTTGTGACTTTCCCTTGTCAAGGTCAGACAAACATTTAGGAAATAGCTTTGAAAAATAAGCAGTTGTGAAAGACATACAAAACAGAATGATTCCACTTCTTCAGAGACCACGTATATTGTGAAATTTAGCTCGTAAACGATGAAAAGTCGATTTTGTAAGATTACTTGGTGTAAAAATTGTAATCTTAAAAATGTTATACTTATTTGGTCCTATATATACAAAAATCTGGCTTTTTATTTCTTTTAAAAAAAAATGAGAACACTGAAGTGGGGTTATAACAGCTTCTTTAATTTTTTTTCTGTATACTAAATTATGCTTATTCACCCATACATTCCGTCTCCAAGTATTCATTTAGAAGGAAGGTTTTGCAATAGTCACATTTAATTTATCAGGGTGCAATAATTTGTGTTTCCCAATCATCTTGCAGACTTTGGTTCATTATACTATTGTTTCACATGAGTAAGTTAGCAAAGTTTGGATTGATTGACTCTAATTAACTAAAACTGGTTCCAGGCTGTGCATCTATTGTCATGGTAGCTAGCCACAAAGCCCCAAACTGTTCAGTAATGGCAATATAACGTACTATCGATATGAAAACTCCAGCAAATGTTTAATGTTGGGCTTGTCAGCAAATGAAAATAGCAATAGTGGAGGAGAGAGAAAAAGGGACATTAGGACAAACATGTCTCAGAGGCTTGGGGGGAATGCAGCCTTCCAGAGCTGCTGGTGCCCTGATCTTTTCACTTCTTGTCATCTGGGCCTCCGACATGGAAAGAAACACAAGCAAAGCTTGCACACTGTTCTGTAAAAGAAAAACCCACATTTTTTTTTTTGTTTAGAAAAACCTCAAAATGGACCTAAAAGTGCAGGCTAAAGACCTTCTTGAATAATGTATGTGGGTTTCTCCCTCTATATTTTAAAGGCAAAAGTCTTTTCTCTTGGTTTTGTTAGTCCACTTGCATGAAGACTGAATCTATTCTCTATTTACTGCCATCAAAGAGAATCTAACCACTGTTAAATGCATCCCCTCACTCATGACACTGGTGAACCAGCTGCACTGAAAGCTTAGGATAACAAGTCAACATTCCTTTCTTGACTTGCTCTTCAAAATCTTTCTGAAATTAAGCAATAGCAATGAGGACCTCAAAGGATGAGCTGCCTCTGCTGGCAGCTGTGTGCAGCACCTTGGCATGTCCAGAACACACAAGTCTGAAAGTGCAAAAGCTTTATACCATCTTTAAACCATAGGCTGTTTGTTCTCCAGAGATGCATCACATGAAATATCAATCTCTGTATATTGTTACGGGGAAAAACAGTTAGGAGAACACTCAGTGAAGAGCTGATGTCAAACACAAAAGCTCAGAAATGCCAAGACTGGTTTCCTTTGCTTGACCTACCTGTGTGACTGCATTGCTGCAGCCTTCACTGTCTTGCTTAGGAGCTCTTTCTAAGATGAGATCAGTGGCAGTTAGTGTTTACTACTCCCAAGGAGCAATTCCTTAGTGTGATGTTTGGTCCTTACTGTGCAACGTGGAGCTGTCTTCCCTGTTTTTAAAGCATGTGATCCAAACCGTGATTCAAGTACAGCTACACCACACATTTCTAATTTTTCTATGTCCTGTAATTGCAGGACATGTCGCAACTCTGCTTTTCATCATGGGCAGTGCAGTTTCCCTTTTACAGGCGTTCTTTGTCCCAACCTTGTGCTATCTGTAGCACCTGCAGCCTGTACCCGAGCGGAGCCAGTTTCACTCCGTGGTACCTGGCTACCCTCAGGACCATGCAGGAGGGTTGCCCCATCGCCCACTGGGTGCCAGCCCCTTGACAGACTGCGGTAGCCCAGAGCCCCAGCCCCAGCTCTTTGGGGGCTGAGCCTCCCTGCACAGCCTGGCTGCCTCTCGTCTCCAATCTTTTTTTCAGGCCAACATCTTCTGCGTTCCCATTTGCCGAAATAAGGACTTGATTTTTATGGCATGACTGACCTCAGCCTGCAACACAAATAGGCACTAGGGCGAAAAGCACCTGTAATTTTTCCAAAGCAGCACAACTCGTCACAGGCTGTTTCCAAGAAGCTCTTGGTAGTTTCATTTCTTCCCTAGCCTGGACGGAGGGATTGAGAGCAAGGCTCGCCGGTAGGAGTTGGGGGGGGGCCTTCGGTCCCATCGGGCGAATGCACGCAGCTCCCATCGACTTCAGTACAATTTACATCCCTGGGAGTGATGGAATTGGGTCCCAGAGCCTGGTGCCGGCCCCGCTCTGACTCGCTGTGCGCCTCCAGGCAAGTCATTTAACACCAGGCTGTGATACCTCTCATTGAACTACACATTACACCAAAAAGGGTCTCGCGGAAGTCAATGGAGCTACTTGTGGAGCACTTGTACTTAGTAAGTGTGTCACAATCTGGCCTTCGCTTAAGTTTTCCCTTTTATAGGAAATTACAGACGCGTTTCCAAGGTTGTGGGGCTTAATTAGTTTATGTTTGCAAAACACATCTTATTGCTGGTGAAAGGGAACAACCATTATGATGATGATGATGTGTTCGGTGCATGGCAAGATCTTGGATCTGTCTAGGTTTTGCTTCATTTATTCTGTATAAAATAATAAAAATAAATTAAATAAATAAAAAAAAAAAGGAAAAAAGTCCTTCCTTTGCAGTCATTTGAAAACCTATTTCTGTGAATGGTGCTCTCATTCTTATGTCAGAAGTGTTAGGGAAAAAAACCCTCAAACTTCATTGACAAAGTTCCCCAGAGCCTGAGCCCAGAGCACAAACCCAGTTGCCATGGCAGGGTGATGGGGACTGACTAGCCATAGAAAAACTGTGGTGTGAGTGTGGATCGGATCGACTTGTTGGGTGACACTTTCCCAAACACAAAGGCCATTCCCTTTTCTCAGCTGTGGATATATTCTTTTTTTTTTAACCCTAAGATGTATCATACCTTTAAAAATTGACATTAGCAAACAGTTTGTTTTTTCGTCAGCTGTAATCGTTGTTTTTTTTTTTTTAATTCTGTTTTTTGTTGGGGTTTTTTGTTTTTTTAATCCAAGTATGGTTCTCATGGTGTAGTAAATGACATTAGGCTTTTGTAAATTCTTGCAGAATATAACAGATCATTGATTTTATAACACAGTCACTGCTTTTGCATTCTGATGAGATTATTAGTAGCAGCCTAGAATACAACATCCCTGCATACTGTTAGTTAAAAAAAATAAAAGTTTACTAAATGGTCTCTTGTCAACTGTATCTGAAAATCATTATAGTTTTTCTGGTTTCCTTTACATGGAGGGCTTCTTCTGTGAGCTGGTGGGTTACATCAGTATGAAGTTACAGAATTATTGTAGAAATGCTGTTTATTTCTCTTTAGCTCTGTTTGTTTTTCCACAGAAAACCAGTTTTTTAAGTATTTATAAATTGGTTGTAAAAATTGTTCACATGCACAAGACATGCAATATGGTATCTGAGCTCAGCAAATATATTTTTCCTTTCATCTTTTAACTGCGATTACATTAGACATTTTTATCTCATGTCAAAGCAAATACAAATCAAGCCATTTTCTGATCTTTTCACACATCCTGTCTTGAAACCCTAAAGCAGTTTCATTTGCCAGTGAAGACACAAACCATCTGATCTTTTCAGGCCAAATTCCCTCTCTTCCACCCTGCGCTGCAGCTCACCGTTGTACATCCAGCATGTACCTCCCCCCAGCATGAGCTGGTGACCCACATGCAGCACCGACCCTGGGCCACGCTTCAGACCCTGCTCACCAGGCAGAGGGGGAGGGAGAATTTAGCTTGAATATATTTTTTTAAAGGCTAAAAATAAGGGAATTTAAAGCTGGTTACTGACATGCAGCATTTTCTCTGCTTCCATACTGTTATTAACATACATCTGTATTAACACCATGACAGTCCACCCTACAAATTGATACAATACCAAATAAAGAGCCTGCACTGTGCACCGTAATGACTCTACAGGAGCCATTACATCTGATATAGTCAATATTACACATTTTTTTAAAATGTATGAATGCATATTTAACTGAGAGATCTGATCTGCTCCAGCAGTTCTGGTCTATCAGAAACATAATATGCATTTTAAAAAACTGCTTGCATACATTTTACATTTTTACCTGAGAAGCTGAACACAGGGTCACATATAAACATTTTATTTTTCTCTGCCTGCCCATGATCTGTTTGTTTCAAAACAAAACAAAAATGAGTGGGAAAGCTGATGAAGTCCTGCCTCTGTTGCCTCACTGTGCCACCACCAGCATTCCCATCCCCTTCCTTATGAGGACACTTGTCCATGCAGACATGGGTGGGGAAAGAAGGTGAGACTGCTTCCATGTATTTTTTAAGATGCAAACATTTGCATGGTAGGAAGAAAAGTACGGGTTGCTTTTCAAAAATATAAACGTGTAGGTGACTATTCTCTGTACCCTTTCTTTCTGCCTTCTCTCTCATGATGAGCGTGGCTGAACTTGTATGTTCAGCCACATGTATGTTTATCCACAACACAAAGAAGGTCTGGTGGGTCAGCAGCTGCAGGGGGAACAGGAGCACATTCAGAAGACCTGAGGGTGCCTGGGACTGTTCAATACCTCACACCAGCAAAGTAGAAGGAGGCTGATGCGGAACACGGCTCAACTCCGCAACTTCCTGGGGACTTGCAGCCACTCCTTGTCCTTAGGAAGCATTCCTCCTTCTCACTCATTGCAGCCCTCTTTGGATTCCTCCTTTATACCTCCATGCAGTTTTTACGTTCTCACACGTGTGCAGAACTAAATAGCGCAATCAGTAGAAGAGCATACATCATTAATTACTTCTACGCATCCATGGATGAGTTTTGAGCCTAAATGTAGCTTGCCCACATAACGAGGATTTGGACTGCAACATCACCAATGTTGCCAGCTTTGTAGCAAACCCTACTCATGGATTTTCCCTGAAAGCACTCATTCCTGGAGTCAGGTGATTATGTGAGCAGCTTGAGTTTCTAAATAAAAGCTGGTTTCTGTCACATGCAGGTGTGATTTGAAAAGGTAGCTGAAAGGCTCTAGCATCACAATATCAAGAGTCAGATACGCTTAGTTGTGCCTATATTTGTGGTTCTTTTGTTGGGCATCATGTGGAGAGGTGCACGTGCACGCTTTAAGGGGTGTGTGGCGGCAACGTGTGTACTGTGGACAAGGTAGGCTGGTATAAGGCATGCCACATCAGCTTTTCAAACACATACAAAAGCATGTTTTAGGACATCATAGGTAGCAATGGTGGCTGTGACCATTTCAGGGACTGTGGGTAAATGTGGATTTCAGAGAAGGAATTAGTGACAGGAGGGGATTTGGGGGCAGTTTTGAGTGGAGGAGCAGTTTCTTGTACCCTGCACATCCTTTGCTTCCTGGGGGAGAGGATCTTGCTGCAGGTGCATGTACCATTGCGGTAAGGCCTACATTAATACTGTAATGAAAAAGCTACCACTACAAGAGCTGAGTGTTTGCTCAGTGCTGTGTAAGACCGAAAGATAGCTGTCCTTCACTGACAGAGCTTCCACCCAGAACGGCCACCATCTTAAAGAAGGGAACAACTCGGGACAGCACAGAAGAAAAATGTTTTACAAACAGTCCCCAACCTTACAGTTATCTCCTGTTCTTTTATCAGAGGAGGAATTCAGTGTGCAAATATTATTAAAAAATAAATGTATGAAATAATGAGGAATCCTTTCTGTCAAATGGATATAAGATGCTAATTGTTGATGTGCTGAATCCCAGAGATGCTTGACATTCAAAAAGTGAGTGAAGTACGGCAGAGCATTTGTATAGGCCATCTGGAGATGTACACCATACTCTACACTTGATGAGAAAGTGGCATTGAACTGAAATTTCTGATTCCAAGACCTAAATATGCATCACTCCAGGCTTCAAATTTCATAGATTGCAGGGAAGATCACAGATAAACAGCAATCTGGCACATCTCTGACTAGAGGGAGAGAAATGCTTTGTGCTCCATTCCTTGCAAAAATATTAATTATTTGAAGAACTTCCATAAACTTAAGAATCAAAAACTTTGGAACTCACATTCCCATTCATGCATAGTTCTGGCTTCTGTGGTAATTTGACTGTGAAATCTCTGTGCAGACAGGGATATCCAAAATACTGTACCAGTAAACTATGTTGCCGTTACAGAGTGAATAGCAGGCAAAGCACAGAGACGTCATACAAACCTGCATTGTGATGACCTCAGTTCTTTCATGACATCAGGATTTCTCTGGTAAGAGAACAAAAACATCATAAAAGCAGGTAGTAGCAGTAGCTGCTCAACATCCCCTTTTTCTAGTTTTCAGAAATCTGTAACTTTTGTCACTGAACAGTTTTTGTTCTTGCTAAAAGTTGCTCTTACAAAGCACTTCTACAGCTTATTAAGCTAAAGATGATCCAGATGGTAGTGTTGAATACATTACATTGCAAATGTATACACTGCTGCTTTCTTCATACATAGCTGTCAATTCTGTGCAGTGCTGTCTCCCCTAAAGGCTACATATGTCCTGAATCCACCATGTTAGATGCTGTACCAATGCAGAGCTGTGAGTGAATCACAGCCCAGTTAGCCTGCAAGCTAAGAGGAGAGGGGCATCACAGGGCTGGATGTTGCATAGTGGTGGACTTTCAGAGGCAAGGCAGGGCTCTCAGCATAGCAGGTATAGAATCGGTGCCTAGTACCTGAGAGGAAAAGAACTTGAAGAAAACAAAGACATGAATCTGCTAATGTTTGCATAGTGCTCTTAAGACTGAAGAACAGCAACAGAGAAAGCGAGGAAGTGCTTCCTTGGATGTAGCAGCTGGGTGAGTGGAGCTTCTTGCATGGGCTGGGGAGCAGTCAACATCTCACCAGGGCGAAGGGCATGTAGAATGTCATAGGCTGGTTTGGAAGGCAGAAATTTTGAGAAAACTACATAGATAGAGGTTTATATATGGCATTGGTACACCTACAAAGACCAGCCCAGGCCACAGTGCCCAACAGGATGACAATGTGGGAGATACAGAAGAATAATTTCTGCCATTATGCACTGATTCTCAGGGACAGAAATCCAGCAGATTAGAAACGTAGCATGAGACCTTTGCTAACCAGTGCCCATCTTCACAAGCAGTGAATGCAGAAAGGACAACATATGGTTCTTACAGCATAGTTGAAGGCTCAGGATAAAGTACTCAGAGCTTTTCACTAGTGTTGGATGTAGGCAGGTTGGGGCTCTCTGCATCTCAGGCTAGAAATGTCTTTTCTGGTAAAAGCCTCTGGGAAATATCTGGATATATACTGGATAAACACCACAACAGAAGCAAAAGACTGCATAGCCCCTCTCATTCTCCCTGTACTTGTAGAAAAGGTATACTCACTGGTAACCTCCCACTTGGACTCGTATTTTTATGAAAACTGAGAAGAAAGAAAATGTGAGGCCATTCCAGGATGTGTGAAGACCATTCATGATAAAAGTGAGTAAATGTGACTGAAGTGCAAGTGGGCTGCACCCTTGTGGCACCAGGGAATTGTCCATCAACACCTTAGCACTTCTGGGCAACTCGTACACCTCCCGCTCTGCCAGCTGGGATCAACAGCCAGGGACACGATGGCTGCAGTGTGGCTGCATTCATCAGACCCCAAAGTGTGGTAGCGGGTAGCTGTTCCTCTTCTTCACGTCTGACCTGCATAGTTTCATTAATATCAATCCTCTCCATGGTACGTCTGCTCTGTGGGATGTCACTGGGGACAATAGAGGCTCTGGTGCTACCCATGTGTTGATGATGTCCAGCTTCCACTCCATTAGATCAAGGTCTACTCACCTACCCACAGATGCTGAGTGAAGAAGAAACAGAAAAGCAGCTCTGAGAAAGCTGAATTTGGCTCAGAATTAACAATAATGTGCAGGAAAAAGCAACAATTTTCAGGGAGCTAGTCATAAAGGTCATGCTACATTTTATGAGGCTGCTACCTATAGTGTGCAAGGGATGTAGTCTCCAAGTTACACTCAGATCCTCATCCCTCTTGAGTATTCAGGTGGTGCAAGGTTTCCAGACAACTGGCCCATGCCTGCCGTAGGTAGACACACGTCAATGACTGATGCAATTCAAAATACCCCACCACAGCCCATGACCTACACATCATGCAGAACCCCTCCTTTTGATCAGGGCCTGTCCTCAAGGCTGTTCTAGGTGGCTTCCAATCATTTTTACCTTTCTGCTTGAAAATATTTGCATGGTTTGAAGCGGTATATTGGTCACAATTACCTTCTTGTCCTACCTTTGCTACCAAACCTGACTTGCAATAATTGTGTCTCTTGGTGGGACTCAGCATAGAGCTGGCAATGTTTGGAGGAACGGTATTATCAGTGGAAGGTCTGCCATTCTGGCAGTGGTATTGCTGTAGTGGTAATGATTCAAAGAAATGAGTAGATCAAGATCAAGTAGATCTTAGACCACCTGATATGTTCAGAGTAAATGGTCTCCAAAAGAAGCCATTCTTCAACTCATTCATAGTAGCCCTTCCTAGGATAAAATACGGTGCCAAGAAGCTCCTCATGCAGCCTCTGGCATGTTGTAAGGAACCAGTGTCAAAAGGCAGAGATACTTCACTTCTTCAAAGCATTACGGTGTTTGTATATCCTGAAGATGCAGTTTCACATCTGGTTGCAAAGTATATACGTGGTAGTTACACCATGATACAAAGCACTGAGCCAGCACAAACTCTTTTGGTTGCTTCAAATTTGTTCACAATTTGTTCACACAAGGAGGCAGGTCAATATAATCTAGATCCTGATGAGTCAGGTGCTTACATACTGCTCTAATTTTATACTGGATCAGACATTGTCTGTCCTGCACAAAGCTGGTATAAGCATTGTGTTGTGCTTTCAGACTAGGCTTACAGGAGTGAGCTGTGTGCCTTGCCGGCTTCACATCTGATCTTTGCATCTGGGGACCTGCTCCTAAACTGATCCAGGGTTAATTAATGGGAAACGGTGTTTTGGTAGCAAGGATGCCACACTAATAACTCACCAGCATGCCAGGTGCAAGAGCTGCAGCGATCACCTTGTCTGTTCCTCTGCCCCAAGACAGAGGAGTGATACCAAAAAAAAAAAACCTGGGAAATTTGCCTGACTTCTTTAAAAGTCCCCAGTGGTGGCAATTTCATAATTTCCCTGAATAGTTTGTGACTACACTTCACTGCTCTTGTTTCCAGAAAGGTTTTCCCAATGTTTAAATGTAGTCTTCATTAATACCTATTGAATTTATCACTTTCTGTCCTACTAATTAGGCTCTACTCTTAGTATTAGGCTTTGATCATTTATTGTTAACACAAATTTCAATGGATTTGTAGAGTTCTCAGACACAGTATTTATAAACAGCTTTCAATTGGGTAATTAATCATTGCATCTGTTTTCTGTTATTGTGATTCCAATTCTGCATGTGTATACATGATTGATTTTTAGGCACACAAATGGTCCCATTAAAGACAATGACACTTGTGGATTTACAGCTGAGCACATACTTACAGGTTTGCAGAGTCAGGATACGGTAGTAATCTTGTTGCATAAAAATCCTCTAATTTCAGTCCTGGACTTCACTTACCTCAGGTCAGAGGTAGTCCTTCAAACCAGAAGTGCTGAAAAGTCTTATGAACTTTCAATAACTTTAAAAGTCAAGAACTGGTTTATGGCTACACAAAAATGATCATGGTACTGATACTGTCTTGGCAGACTGGATCATCATTACCAGGACAGTATATGTAAGAATAACTCACAAAGTATTGGTACCCTTAAAACAATTTTTATAAAGATAATCTACTAGAGATATTCAATGTTCCTCTGTAATTATTGCTGATGCAGTCAAAATTTTGGAGAATAAATATATTATTAAAAGACTGATTTGACTAACAATATTAGGTTATGACCTCAGATTAACATTTCAAAGTGGCTGACTTCAGGGAATGGTTTTGAAAGTTATGTCATTTTGCCCCATCCATGGGTTTTAATTAAAAAGTATTCAGACTACTTAGGAAAGCTGCTGAGAGAAATTTTTAAAAAACATTTTCTTGAGATTTGAATGAAGAATACAATTCTATAATAAAATTGCATTACCTGAATTGTCTATTCATTGTGCTTAAAAACTGACCATAAATTTTTAATTCCCTCAGAATCCTAGGTTCTTAATGCTAATGAAATCTGACCAATTCATCATTTTGTAGCAGATGCTACAAATGGTTACACAATTAGATGAGGTGCAGATCCCTTTCTCCCAGGATGAGGATGTAAGAGTTAAACTCCACAGGGAAAAATAAAATCCTGGAGAAAAGAAAAGATGCACCTGAAAGCGACCCTGGTTATCCTTGGAGTGGGATCACTGACTCCTCAGAAAATGCACACTCTTGGATGGGAAAATTGCTGGAAAGGCCAAAGAACAGTCAATCTAAAGACTGACTTATTCAGGGCTTGGGATCTAACTCAGAGGTTCGATGCATAGGAGGTGTCTGCCAGCACACGCAAGTGAAGCTGCAAGAACTTCTGTTTCTGCTGCTTTTCACTTCTTTTTCAAATGCAGGTTAAACTCTTGCCAACAGGGAGGGACAACACCACAGTACGCAGCAAGGAGCCAAGTCTCTCCTAACCCCCTCAGTGAAGTATTTGGGAGGGGAGAGCATGAGATCGGTGTTGTTTTCTCCACTGCAGGGGCTCTTTCGCACTGGAGCTGCCCCACCATCCCCAGCCTCAGTTCCCAGCAAGCCAAGGGCACCAGGCAATAGGTAACATGTATTTCCCCGAGTTTCAGGACATATCTCTGGCAGTGCATCGAAGTGTGTGTGCCTGTGCCTGCGATGAGCTTTAGAGAGTACCTGAACAACCTATGCTATTTGTTTCTCAGCACCCTAGGGCACACCAGCATCACGGCACAAAGGCACCTTGTTCCTGTCCTGCAGCTCCAGGACATTCCCACCAGGCAAGTGCCACAGCACCTTCGCTATGTACAGGGTTAAGGATATCATTGAGGCTAAGGAATTAGTAGGACTAGCTGTTGCCCTCCTCTTTGGGCAGCACTGATGGTGGCAGCAGGACACGCTGAACCTGGTGTAGTGGAGCTTGGGCTGAGCTCTTCACTTTCCTGACAATTAGCCTGGAAACCATCCTATGCTGATCATCTGCTCCCCTTAATAAGTCATTGCAGCAAAAAGCTGAAGGGAGAAGGAGAAAAGAGCAAACTGCCATTCCTCTGTGGCTCTTCCCTGCCCTACAGGAATCCTAGGATTTTTTCCCAGGGAAAGCCAAGCTGCGCTTGACCACTGACAAACAGGAGGCAAACACTGCTGTGCCAACTTGACTCACCTGTGTAAGATACCAAATAAATATCATGTTTCTTGTGTAGCATCTCAGCAGCAAATGCTCTCATTCTGGCCATGTATGACCTTGCTGTCATAGGTCTCAGGTGCTACTTGAAGGCTGCAGCATCTCAGGTTTCTCTCTAGGCTCAGCAGAACCACAGGCAAAGGTCCTTTATGCACTTAATGGCTGAAAGAGGAAAACAAAATGGCATGTTCCACAGGGTTTGGGAGAGACCATGTCCTTCCACAGGCTGTCTGCCAGCAGGGACGTGGTTTGCCAGCATCTCTGCCAGCCTCTTGCTGCCAGCCATGGCACACAGCTGGAGTTTCCATGGGACTCACTACTGGGAGACACACATGCATAGCCAGAGGCACTGCAGGGCACATCCTGTCTCTTCATCTCTTGCTGGAGACCTTACAGCTCACCAACTGGTCTGCAGGACTCTGCCTTCCCACCACGATCACTGCATAAAGACCCACAGGAGGGACAAAGGCCATGGGGGCCACCAGGTGCAAGAGAAGCCCCACCACTGTCCCCCTCCAGGAAAGCGCTGCCCCCTGCGGCACTGAGGGTGCCACCCCTTGCAGTGGTCTGCATGCCAGTCCCGTCTGCTCAGCAGCAATGCCAGCCCCATGGCCACGTCCCCTCCCTGCTTGCTGGGGTGATGTCCTATCTCCTCCTGACACTTACTGTCTTGCTTTTATCCATGGCTTTCAGTGCTGAGATGGCCATCAGTGCGGCTTCCAGCTCCCTCAGCAATGTGCCATCTTGGCTTTCCATAGTTTGCTGCTGAGCTAACGAGAAAAGAGGGTTGAAATGGCGGAAGAAAACTGGTGTTCCCTATTAAAACAGAAAACATACAAAACTATGGGAATGTGACATTGAAGGTGTGAATGTAAAAGGCCAGGTAATTTGGAAGTTGGGCCCCTCACTCTTAAAGAAGCGCTATATCATGTATTCAATTGCAAGGCGACAATACCAAATACTCTGTCTGACATGACCTCTGTTCATGGATTACTTTGGTACATGTAATTGAGGCCAGGAGGAGGATGTCTTGGAGATTTCTGTTAAAATTTCTTCTTCTCTCACCATCGCTCTTTTTGCTTTTATTCTGTTCTTTTTTATACCTGTGTTTTTCTTGGCAATAGTGGCACAACATCCATACAAGGTGCTAAAGCAAGCAGTCTGCCAGGTTTAGATACCAGTTTGCTAATAAACCTCTGAGGGTTTTTTAGTGGGTTGCACAGTGCTACATGCTTCACTTGGATATGTCAGATTCAACCTTGCTTTGGTTAAAGAGGTGTTTAATTAAAAGGACAAAATGTTAGCAATTCAGTAAATATCACAATCATTTTGAAGAGTGTAATTACTGAACAGGCATTAATAAATGAATCATAAATTATTCTTATAGTTGTTATTTTAAAAATTGCTTAGCTCTTAAGAATGATTATACAGTTGTTACAGTTTTTCTTGTTATGGACATATTTCAAGTATTTTACAGTGTCTTCCCTGTTCATCACCAGCCATCACACTGCAGCAATCCCTCCACTCTCGTTGCCATTTAAAGCTTTGCCTGTAACAAGCAGTGCCATGATGCCTGCAGTACCATACCCAGGCTGCTTCCCTGCCTGCAGGACCCTTCCCAGCACATCAGACACGCTCCCAGACACTGTTCCCAGCAATGCTGCACCAGCCGGTGTTGTAAGCAGCGGTAATGATTGCTGGTGAGGAGAGGATTGCAAAAGTGTTAACAGTGGCATCATAACGAGTGTGAGGTAGTTATGTATAGGTTTCTTAATGCTGCTCTTCTGGAAAAATCTGACATAGTAATGCCTCTTTCCACAGGGCGTTTACATCACCCTATGTCATACTAGAAGAAGTGTGAGATATAAATGCTGCTTGGTTCAATAGGTTAGCTCTTCAGTTCTCCAGAATTTACATAATTCTCTAGTAAATCCCATCTGTTATTCAGAGTAATTTCTATTGAATCCCATTGGTTTCACTCCTATTATCTTCTCCAAGTTCCACTGCTCATGGTGACTCAGCATGGTCTAAAAGGTTGAGTGTGAAGAGCCAGAAATGAGACATTTTTCCAGGAGGAAAAATACATAAGCAGGATGTCCTTTCCAGATGCTGACTTAAGGAATTTCATCTCACTTAGCTAAATTTCCCTTGCAGTTTCTGGTAGGTGCAAAATTTTTCTCTATGCTCTGTCATAAACTCCTCTTCTGTTGTGCACTGCTGAATACTTACCTCCAGCTCCAGGTTGCATTTCAATGGTAAGCAGTCATATTTGCTTGTTTCTTTATTTTTATAAATGCTTTAGAGTCCTTCTCCATAAAATGTGCTGTATAAAGTGTAAACTATATTTTAGTATTATGAGCACCACCACTTGCAGGGGAAGCTCTAAATATATTTCACTCTTGTAGTCTATCAAAGTAATGTAATGATGAACATTAAGGGTTTTTCTAAATCAGCGGAAGGATGCAAATATTTTTTTCTCTAAATCACATAGAATTGAATAAATCCAAATGCAGAGATAGTCCTCAAAGTCCCCCTCTTAGTCTCTCTAAGATCTCCCTCTAAGATTCTTTTGCTCTTGCCCTTTTTTCTTACAAAACTATGAAAAGACAGGCAGCAGTAGCAGGTTTACAGTGTGGCCATGTATATGGCAGAAAAAGTCACCTCTGGAATTCTCCAGTACAATCCTCAAGGATGAAGAGGTGGGGTTAGGGTTTTGGGGTTGGTTGGTTGTTGGTTTGGGGTTTTTTTGTAAATTACACGTATTCAACTCTATATGATTTGGATTTTAAAACAACATCACCCATGGCCAGTTCATTACCTCATCACTCAGGCCAGCTGAGGGTGCAGGAGGGTGTCTTTGTGCTCTAGCAATTTTCCTATTCTACCAAATCTCCTGTAAGCAAGCAGGAGTGACCCTCTTGTAACAGGTTGTTAGCGATTGTAGAGATCTTAGAGATGGCAGAGATTATGTTTGAGGTGGTAAGTGGCCCCGAGGTGTTTAAGAGTGCCATATACTAGCTATCCTGTCCACCTGAAGCTCAATTCCATCACTTGCTCCCTCCACATTTTTTTACAGCTGAACTTGATGCAAGTAAAGGATAGGGCTGGTTTGTGACAGAGGCTGAGGAAAGCTCGAAAGGCTGTGTGGAAAGACATGAAGACAGCTGTATTCTAAATAAACAGGACATGAGCTGTTCTCAGTCCCAGAGCCATGTAGCGTGGCACAGCTTGCATCTGCACACCTGGGTTCTCTCCACTCTCTTGTCCATCCAGGACAGCATAGCTGTACCCAGGAATGGCCTCTGGCTCATGATGCCACCTCATCTGTGCTGGGGGACTGACTGCCTGGGAGAGCACTCGCTGGCACTACCCTCATGCCAGAGAACAGCGAAACAGTATGGACAGGAGTGGGTAGTGCTGAGCCAACACCCTGGCGCTGATTTAATTACCAGTATAGACATGGCTGAAGCACTACTGTGGAGGCTTTCTTGGTCTCTGCACGGTGGCAATGGGTAGTTTAGATGAGTGAAACTAATGGTATCGGAGGGTAAGATGGCTAGAGCTCTTGGTAATGGGGTAGACTAAGTAAGCATCATCATGGTGTGCTGTTGCTCTTCTCCCTCCTGGCCCAAAGCACTAAAACAGCAGCTGCCCAGCTGTGCAGCAGGTCAGTGTGCTACACCTGTGCTTGTCATCCTTGAAGTCTGTTAGCTTTTTCATATGCTGGTGACAACATCCACCCTATATTTCCTGTTTCCTGATATCTGCCCCCCCCCCCCCCCCCCCAGTACAGGAAAAACATCACCAAACTGGAGCAAGTTCAGTGGAGGTCAGCAGGAGGGCTGGGGCTGGAGCACTTGTCCGGTGATGAGAGGCTGCAGGACCAGTGCTTGTTCAGCCTGGAAATGAGACAGCTTTAAGGGCACCTAGCAGCAGCCCTCCTGTACCCTTGGGGAAGTCATGAAGAAGATGGAGCTGGTTTCTTTATAACAGGGCATGATGAGAAGACAAGAGACAACCGGCACAAGTTAAAAGTATGACATCTTCACACTGATATAAGGAGAAAAATTTCCCCAGGAACACAGCAAGACAGTGCCAGAGGCTGTCTGGGGAGGTTGTGCAGTCTCCATCCTCGGAGCTTTTCAAGACTTGAACACAGAAATCCCCAAGCACCTATCTGAGCTTGTGCCTGGGCCTAATTGAAGAAGAAGGTTGGATTAGAGATCTCCTGAGGTCCCTTCTGATCTGAATTATCCTATAGAAAACTTCCTGGCCAAAGCAGTAATATAACTGCAGCAATAATCATGGCTAAACAGACCGCCACGTCATGTTTCCCAAAAAATGTTTTCCAGGATCAGGAAGATTCCAGAATAATTTTCTTTCTAAAACCCCCTTTTTTGACTTGTCCAAACTTTCTAAAAAAAATTTTGCATGGGGTGAAATGGAAACTGTTAAGAAATTGGTTTGCATGGAAAGATGGGGCAGTTAGAAGAAAATCAAACATCAAGCTCAGCAGGTACTAATTGGGTGGTTAGTTGTGAAGAAACTGCTTCCCCCAGGTATTGGGATAAGGCAGCATAGAAATGACTTGAAATATGGATGTGACCCAATACATCCCTTTTAATTCAATCTTTTTCCAGCCCATCGCTGGAATTTACACAACGTTTTATTGACTATGGTATCAGAAGCTATCAATTTGCTGCAGCCTCATAAAAATAAAATAGTGATACAGAAGAGAAACTGCTGTGTCAGACACACTTCAGCTATTACCAGCTTTCCTCGACCCCTTCATCTACCCTCTCATCATAAACATCATTATTCCATTTGCCTCTTGCTTCTCCTAACCATTAAAACAGGGAAACAAAAACATAGTCCAGAAGCTGCTAACACAAGACCTAGAAACGTGTCAGATATTTGCTGTCTGAAATATTTGTTGGCACCTACTAGTAGGAAGGAATGAACAAACAAGCAAGCAAACAGCATAAACCCAGGTGTGTCTGTGGGTAAGGGTGATAAAAGCAGGGCTATATATTTAAAATGGAGCAAGAGTGTTATCTCATTCTATGATTGCTGTGGTAATTGCCCATTTTAACGCATATTAGTGCAAACAGCTGTGCAAAATTCATATAAATGGTGGAACACGAGTGATACTCTTTAATTAAAAAAATTACAAGGTTTTTTTTTTTTAAGGAGTTAAATGCATTTTGCTCATTGTGCTTGATGCCTTATGACACGAATATCTCCCAAGGAATAGTAACGGGGGTGCATAGTAACTGTTTATCTGTTGGTTTAATTCCACATGTATTAAAGAGACCTTGGTATGGTGAATTCAATAGTATGTTTTGGAATAACACCTTTATTTTGGCTCTGAAGGTCACAGACCTTCTGCAATACCAATGCTGTTTACCGTACTCTATACACAGTCACATGTCAAAGGCAGAGCATCTACCAAAAAAATAAAATAGCTTCGAATCAGGAGACTTAAAAGGCTTCTGCTGTAACATGCAGAGTGGCTCTGGTAAAATAAATTTACTAGCGAGAGCTGCAGGTATTTGGGTGAAATCTATGGGACTGGGTGACTTGAAGCCATGAGGAATCACAACATATTGTTTTCCATAAAGGTACAAAAATGTTTAGGACAAAATATAAGATAAGAACCTAGTATTGTATTTTAGGGTCTGTGCCTAATAACAGCTTGAGGAGAAGCCCTGGAGCGTGGAGCCCCTGTTAACCTCATCGCTCAAACGCTGGGGCTTGCAACCTTCCCCAGAAAGTTTCCAGTTCTTCAGTACATACATTTGCTGATGAGAATTGTTCCCTTAAGTATATACCCAAAGAGATAAACTTTATGCTGTATGCCAACTTTATGATGTGATAAAAGTTTGTGTTTGAGGTACCTTACTGATTATCTATTAGGTGGAAGAAAAAGAATAAAACAACCAATTAAACAGTGGCTCTCGTATCTGTATTTTAGCTAACCTGGTAATTGAAAAATGGCCCCCATTTTTCCCTCCCACACACATTTCAATGTAGTATTTCAAGAACTCTGTCCAAGAATATCACTATGTGAAAAAAACATCATCTCAAAATTATTAAAATCTCTGTGGGAATTTATGATTAATTTTAAGGCCTGGCAGATTAAAATACATTATTATGTACACTCTAGTGCATCCTTTCAGATATTTTCAGAATCTGATTTTGCTCTCTTGATACACACCAATGATTCTACATGTATCTAGTAGATTGCAAGGAATAGATTAGCATTAAAGAGGCAGTATTGTGTTGTTAGGTTGTTATGTGTAACTTGTGCTCATACATTAAGAAAAATGTAGCTGGCATTCCCTTGGACATGACCAGACCCCTTAAAAAAGGAGAGAATTAGTAGTAGTTGGTTGTAATGCATTTGTAGAGCACTTCTGAAATTTTGACCTTTACTGCATTAACTGGCTGTTTTTATCCAGCTCCCAGGCAGAGTAAGATCTACAGTAGCCTGCTTAGGAAATGGAAATAATGGGCTTATTAGTAGGACTTGTTAAACCTTCATTTCCTGAATGTTCTACCTTTAGCACTGGACCTGGTTTTGCTATGAATCTATCACTCTAAATAGCAAAATCAACAGCATTCAAGAAGACAGACAAAAGAATGTTTTTTATTTAGGACAGGCTGACCAAATTGATCATTACTGCAAAGTCATTCACTCAGAGTTTCGCTCTATCAATGTTAAGGTTCCAGCTTCAGCCCAGAAGCTGCTGTATTTCTGACTAGAAGTCTGAGGACCCATCTAACATCAACTTTCCATCATTCAGAAACATCTTTGCGCTCCGTCCTGACAAGGTAAATATGTGGAGCTCCATAAGCCTTTTTCTTTTAAGGCATGTTTTCTCATGTAATTCTAATGTAATTATCTTTGAAACTCTTCCATGTTTTGCTTACAGCTTGGTATCAACCTGTCTGAATTGTGGGCACATAAACAGGACAAAGGGCTTTGACAGCATTATGGCTGGCATAACCAAATCCCTCTGTCACTGCATGGTCTCCTCTTTATATGCTCAGAGACCACACCAGGTGCAGGACCAGGCTGGAGTGCACACCCAGTAGACCAGTCACCATGATTCCTGTCCTTTTCACCACCTCTGTTATGAAGATGTCCCCTCTCTTTCAAGTATTTTTCATCCAGATACTGCACATGCAGCTTTACTGAAATCATACTGTTTGTTTGTGGCCAATGCCCTAGCAGTCAGACCCTCCTCCAGTAGAGATCTCTCCAGGCCATGGCCCCAAATGTCACATCATCTGCAAGCTTGGTTTTATGTCTTCTTCCATGTCACTGATAATGTTAAATGACATACAGCCAAGAACCAACCCCTGCAGAACCCCACTAACAACAGTCAGTGGGGATTGCTGCTTATAACTACATTTTGAGACCTAGATTTTAACCAGTTTTAATGCATTTAACAAGTGCCACATTGGTTTTGTATTGCTGTAGTGTGTTAATCAAAATACTTGGAAGTACCAGGTCAAATACATTACAAAAATTGAAGTATTCTATGATGACATAATTTTCAACCAAATTAATAATCTCATAAACATGTTATGAAGTTAGTTTTATGGGAACTGTTTTCTATAAAACCATGTTAATTGTCACTAATTACACTACATTATCTATTAATCAAATCCTCCGTCAATGATCCTATTTCAAAACCCTGGTCGGACATTAGTCTGAGAGGCCTGGAGCTAAGGGAACTTACGCTTTTCTAAGCACTGGCACAAAGTCGCCTTTCTGTTCCTCCTCTGCAACATCTGGATTGTTTCAAAAATTATTGAAAATCAATGATAACAATTTAGAGAGCTCCTTGGATAGCTCTAAATAAAACATGATTATTTTGAACATCTAACCTTGGTAATGGCTGCCTTACACGCTGTTGGGAATGCTGGGAAATAGTTCAGCAGCGGTTTCACATCATATGAATGTAGATATACTTTTTTCCCAAAATTAAAAAGCGAGAGATTTCTTGATTCCTTCCACCCTTTTATACTATAAATGTTTATTCTGACATTTTCATCTTCTTCTTTAAAAACACCCTTCGGTTCAGACCTTCTGTTATTCTAAGTCTAAAATTATTCTTTTTTCATTTTTCTCTTAACTCCTTTATCGGTAAATTTTCTCTTCATGTCTATTAGTTTTATTATTCAATTTTCTGTGTTTTTCTGCTTTTAATGTATACTCATAGCTATTGGCATCTCATTTAACATTGTCTTTTTGTTTTGGTGATTGTAGATCTCTATTTCCATGCTTTCTCAGCTTGTACAGCCTTTCTTCTGGACTTATGTGAATTTTGTGGGGAAACTATTTCTCAAACAGTTTACAGTTCTTATTCATATTTTTTCTGTTTAAATTACGTGGCTCAAATATTTTAGGCTGTGTAAAATATACCTTTTCTAAAGCACTAGACAGATGTATTGGGGATTTGGGCTGTATCCTGTTTTCACGTAACAAACACAGCCAATTTACAGTCCTGAGCACTTGTCAGATTTTATTTCAGACATAAATTTCTCTTCTTTTGTTAGATGAATTCCAGTATAACTTTTACCATGTTGGATAAAACCGGCATGGTTTGTTTTAGGTTTTTTGAAGTTATGAAGTTGTCATCCATGCTTATAAAAAATTCCAAGGACATTTTAGTTTTGCCAGGCAGACACTTCCTGCACATGTCAATCAGATTGAAATCTGTACTTCTAATACAGACTATTTATCCCTACATCTTTATATATACAAAGATGTTCAAAGGACTGTCCATCCTATTCTCTTGTGTGATTTGGTAGCCCAGAATAGTTATTAATTGTGACTTCAGTTTGTTCCTTATCTGCTAAACTTTTGATCATGAGTATTTGAGAACATTTCCTTTAGAGCCGCCAAAGACTCAGAAGCAAGTACTAGTGTCGCTGATGTAGTGTTTTTCTTTCTATTCCTTTGCTCACCTGGTTCTTATAAAAAAAAAAAATCTTAACATACCAAGCATGAAGTTCTTTCTCATTCATAATAACCACTACATCAAATAAAGGTGTTATTTGGTAAGAGGACTGGGATTTAAAATCACGGGTTCTCTTACTATTGATTCACAGAAACATTTTCTACATAGCTTTACTTATAGACTCAGGACATTCCCAAACCAGGGGGACTGTCCAACATGTGCTTTGGTCTCATTGAGCAAAGACCTAAGTAAACAGCAAAGCGTAAGGCAATGCAGAATCAAGCTAAAGTGAGGGTAAATTACACACAGCATTATTTTCAAAGGTAGCTCCCTCTCTGCATGCCTCAGTCCTTGGTATCTGAGCAGTATGAAGGTATCTGCACTATCAGTGGCATCATACATCCCATTCCCACAGTGACTTATTAAGAGCTCTGAAGTGCAAACTCTTGGTCTGGACCTCGTTCCCTCCTTTCTCAACCTTAGGTGTCCCGGAGGTAGAAGTCAAACACCGGCTGTGTGAACTCCACCTCCAAGCCCTACTCATAAACCCAGACTAGAGACTGTTTTTGCTAGTGTGGCTATTTTCCTCCCTACACTTCGATGCACCTGCTTCTATGAAGCAGATTTAAAAGGCGATGATAGTGGGTGTGGAGGGAGAGCACTGTAAGGGCTCTGGAATCCAAAGGGAAGAACACTGCAGAAGTAAGATTATGGGATGTGCTCCTGCAGCTCCAGTGGTACCTTCTGAAAAAATATATGTCACCTGCTGAAGGTCAGGAGCACTGATGGCACTTAGCATCTTGCAGGACCTGCTGTTACCCACTGGCTCTTCCCCCCCACCCCCCCACCCCCCTTCCCCACTTTCCATTACCTTGTAGACAAGCAATGTTTGTGTCTTACCTACTGCAGCTCTGAAGAAAATCTCTCCCTCCTCTGCCTTCCTGATTGCCTGAAACTTGGAGTTCAGCTGGGTAGCCCGAGCGTTTTGGTTGATTCCCACAGCTGAGCAGATAGAAGGGGAACGGCAGCTTTATATCCTGTCACCTTCCCATAATGACCAGGTTGACTCCGTGGACAAAAGGAGGGAAATAACCTATACCTCTCCAATTAGAGAAATAATGTATGTATCCTTAAATGAGGGTTGGAAAAGCTACTCTACAAGGCATCAGGTCTTGGGTTAGAACAAATCTGTGACACTCACTCGCTACCCAGATCTGAGACTTGCATCCTTACTACAGTTGTTAAATGAAAGACAGAACAACAGGTTGAAAGGCTGATGTGGTATCCTGCACCACAGTGCTCATCTCCTCACCAGCAACCACAGGAGAGCTAGAGAGCCAGGAAAATTGATGAAAGGGTAGGGTTGTGCCACAATCTAGACACAGGAAAGAAAACAGAATAAAATCAACAATCAGGTGCAGCGGTCACTACTGAGATGTATCTGAAGGTTTGCTTTTGAACTATACTGCAACTGAACTGAAAAGGGTTTTTTTTATTATTTTTATTTTCTTGGTTATGTGGGTCAGACTGAAGAAATGTATGCAAAAAAAGTAAGAGGGAAAACTAAATGTAATCAGCCATGAAATGGAAATGAAGGTTTATAAAAGAATTACATGAGAATCTGCCAATAATTTTTACAATCACTTCAATTTATAAAAATAAATAATGAAAATATATAAGAATAAAATAAATAATCCTGGCATTTTATTGCCCTTGAAATATTGTGAAGATATTTTTTTTTCCTTTTTTATTTTTTAACAAAAAACCTGCAAGAATCAGTCTGCAGTCTGGATTCTTTCCTCCACATTAAAAATGGCTGTTCTATTTTTTTTCTGTGTAGAAAACCCCAAACTGACATACTGCACCATCTATCTGTTGCATGGCCAGGACCCTCTCCACCTCAGGCAGACCTCATCTTCCTGTCAAACATGTGAGACCTCATCTTCACCAACCCGTCCATGCCTGGGTGGAAGGTACTGTTACTTTGTGCAGCTGCTTTGCACCAAATGTGAAGCCCAGTTTCATCTGCCAGGTGGGAAGAAATAAGTTTAAATATCCAGTGTCTGCAGTGACTCAATAGGTGCATTCAGTGCTTAGCAGCTTAAATATCTCCACAAGGAGTTTCATCCTGGGTACTTATCTGTCAGTGACCCAAATGGACTAGAGAGCAGGGATTTGGGCATCGAGGAGGTCAGGGTGTGAAAGTTATAGTACTCGTGTCAGGAGGTGATCAGAAAGCTGATGCTGTGCACTTTCCTGCTCCTCAGTGAACTGATTCACTTTGAATGGTTCATTTATTTATGTGACCATCTAGGGGAAAAAAGTCTTTAATTGCAGGCTCCATAATGTGTTCTTCACATTAAATTCCAAAGTGCTGATTTCAGTTGATTCTGTTTAGAGGTCCATATAGTTTCGTTGGTGAGCTGTGCTCATTCTTTAACTCTCTTGGTTTTGGTGACATTATATTCTTCATAACAACATAAATCACCTTTGGAAGGCAGCTGAATATTATTGACTCTTTTGTACAGGGGAAAAAGAAGTTATAACAATGTAAATTTGCCCCAGTATGATCAATGTAGGTGTAAATTATAACTAAATACAAGAATGAGAAGTGAATTCTGTGTTTTGGAGTAGAGATCACTTTCTTAAGCCATAGTATTTGTGGAGAAAAATCCATATTTTGGCAAAGGTAGATACACCTTTAGGGCAACAAAGCTGGTGAAGGGTCTGGAGCATGGAGAAGCTGAGGGAACTGGGGTTTTTTAGTCTGGAGAAGACGAAACTCTGAGGGGACTTTATTGCTCTCTACAACCACCTGAAAGGAGGCTCTAGGCAGGTGGGGGTCAGTCTCTTCCAGATAACAGAGCAACAGGACAAGAGGAAACAGGCTAAGGTTGCACCACGGGAGGTTTAGATTGGATATTAGGAAAAATTTCTTCACCGAAAAGACTGTCAACCATTGGAACAGGCTGCCCAGGGATGTGGTGAAATCATTGTCCCTGGGGGTGTTTAAAAACATGCAGGTGTGTTGCTTAGGGACATGAGTAGTGGTGGACTTGGCAGTTAACAGTTGGACTTGATGATCTCAAAGGTCTTTTCCAACCAAAATGATGCTATGATTCTATGATATATTCCCTTCTCTTCCATGAGCCAAACTTGGACACAGCATGCAATACTTGTTTCTCAGAGGTGTTTTGTGATTAGTTGCTTTGAAATTCCTCCCTTGAGATCTTCAATATCCAGGAACTGTGCAGTGCTGTTTCCTCAACCCTCTTCCCACCCTTCAGCAAGCTGGTTTTTTGGCCCCCAAAGAGATTATCTTTACACATCTTTCCACTGATCTTGTAGCTGTTCTTTCAATAACCAGAACAACTGTGCAAAAAAGGCCATCCAAATATTTACTGTCTTTCGCTGCAGCCAGAGATCAGTCTCCAGAGCACAGAGAGACCTTCATGAGGACTAAAAAGCAAAGATCAGTCTTGGAAGGTCAGCTTTCCCCAATGTTAGGGATCAGTTCCTCACAAAACAAACTTCTGCCAAGGATTGCTCTGACACAAGGGTGTTTATTATGTGAGCAAACTTGCTCACATCTCTTTTCCAGAAACCTAAACGTTGTATATGACACATAACCCATCTTCTAGGTTGTGAACTACATTTAACCCCCTTTCCAAGGTGCTAAACTCAAGGGTAACAGAGAAAAAAACAGTAAGGTGATCTTGCCATGCAGCTTAAGATTTTAAAAGCATAATAACTGCACTTTTTAGATAGTCAGAACTTAGTGAACCATTTAAAGTGACCCAGTTCATTGAGCGGAGCTGAACAGATGGAATTCCAGCCTCGCCATGCTTGAGTGACTCTCTGAACAATACAAAATCTTCCTTCAAAGCCATCTCCACCAGGCTTCCTGCCTCACACATGTAACATTTGAGGATGTTCTGGTCACTTCCCAGTTCAGCTCACTACATCTTGGGGTAAAGTAGGTGACAGACTATTAGCATTAAGCTATTGTTTGAGTTTTTTTCATTAAGCCTTTTAAAACTTGTGCTGTTTTGTTTCAGAATTTAGAAAAGAAGAATCCTATAGTATGATCTTTATTGGAAAATGTCTCACCAGGCTCTAGCCGCTGAAATGCAATGGCTATTTTTCCTTTTTTCAGTTGACTTGCCTACCACTGAATGCTGGCAAAACATATTTACTGCATTTTTGTGATTTACAGCAAGCCCCTTGGTCAGCAACTCTGACGGACATGGTGGCCATGTGGCTACCAGACAGAAACCACCAGCACCACCTGTGAGCTGGCTGCCACAGCAGGGAGAAGAGAGGGAAGATAAAGTAATTATGAGGACAGTAAGAGTAAATATGGTCAGAAAGCTGCCATCACTTCCTACGGGACAAGAGCAGAGAAGGATGATGGATGGAAGGCTTTGGGTAAGGTATTGATTTACTAAATCAAGGCTGAGCATTAGAGACCTCCTCTTAGAGCTGTAGTATTGGAAGTTCTCTTAAGAGCAAACTGTCCATGGCTCTGCTGCTCATGGACTGACAGCAAGAAGCAAGCTTGGGTGAGGCGGGCTTCAAGCTAAGTGCAGGAAAGTGTACACAGAAATACTGTAGGGTTTTAGTCTTACTGCATGCCTGAATATTTTAGAAAACGGGCTCTATTTCAGATTAATTTTGAAGTGCCTGTAGCAAGCTTTCCACTTCTCTTGGTTAGAAAGGTTTTAGTGTCTCAGTGTTGTTTTTTTCTTTTATAGTAAACTGGGAGTTCATTGGTTTGATATGGCTTGGGAAGAGAAGGACCTGTACTAGTTCATCAAAGAGTGACTATGAAAAACCAGTGTGCCGAAGCCATGCAACCTGGAACCTATCAGATCAAATAGCTGTGGCACAGATGGGGAAATACTCATTCACTGTGCAAGGCAAAGCCATCATCTGAAATAGTGAGGTGATTAAAACCCCAAAAAAGGAGCATGATCTGGGCAGATGCAGAGAAGGTCTGGGAGGATGGCCAGGGGAATGAAGATCCTTTTGTATGTGAAACCAGAAGGTATTCATTTTTTTAAGAAACAAAGGCTTTTAAGAGATATTTTCCCTCTGGTTGTGCGCATCCACAAGGCAAGAAAAAAGATTAATATGGGGATGGAGAAGAGGTTTAATCTAAAGGACAGTGTAGGCAGAAGCACACATGGGTATAGGCTACTTAGGAGGATTTCTAGCCAGCTAGAAGGCAGCTCTGAACCACTGAAGAAAGCTGACTGCCTTGCTGCTAAACCGAGGCAAGCAAGACCAAGTGGGGCTCAGTGGGTACATCTGGCATGGCTTCACATGACGGGGGCGCTCCCTGAACCCATGAGACCTTCCACTCAGGTCCTTGAATAAAGATGCCCACACCTGTAGCTAGCCCTTAGTATTTCTCCTAGTGGAGACATCTAGAAAAAAGAGACAGAATCTTCCCTCTTTTCCAGGTTGCTGTGATGGCCCACTCGAGAGGCAATGCAGGCTGGGTTTTGTCACCACCTTTGCCATAGCCCTTCAGAAGATGAAGGTCTGTTATTTAAATGCTTTTCTCCTGCACTCTGTTCACTGACTTTTCTTTAGGAACAGGTCCCTGAAGTCTATGTGGTAAGGGGAGACAGTAGAGGCACCTGTAATGTAACTGACCCCGGCACCAATAACAGTTGCTAATAAGCTTAACTAGGTCCTTTGCATGTGGGCAAGTTCCTGTCTTCCTGGAAAGGTTTTAATCAACTTGCACAAGTCTCCTTCTCCTGTTCCACTTCATATGTACAACGGTTAGGTTACAGATAGCTCTGCTGCATGCAGATGGCTGCAGCCACATCTGTAGCAGCACTGTTCATCACACAGCCTTGGTCAGCATCCCCTCCTCGGACAAGCACCCAGTGCTGAGTCATGAGCACATCTGCTCTTTTTTGGGGAGCTGAAAAAAATAATTGCTGGCTGAACCTAGAAGGGAAATAAAATGCAATGAACTTAGTGACCATCAAAAATAGTAACTCACAGGAGAGGAGTTCTCTGGTAGCTGTCAGCTCAGACTGTAAAACATCGGAGGACGCTCCAGTGGCTGGGTGAGGTTTATATCCATCCCCTGAAGTCACAAAGTACTCCTGTTTGGGGTACTCTGGGACTGATAAATGCTAGGTGAGCCACACCGTAGCCCTGTGGTAAGCAAGGATCATACAGGTTTGTTACCATACACTGCTCCGTGGCAAAGCTGAGGGTAACATGGACAGATGGGATGCTGAGGTAGCATGACTACTGCCTCACAGCCCCATTTTCTGCCCTGTCAGAACTGGGATGCTTGACAGCAGGCTATCCTGGCTATGCTGCTCGATGCAGCCCCTGAACCTTGCAGCAGGCACCCTGCAGCCTAGGGGACAGCCATCACCTGCCCCCCACCATTGGCACAGCTGGGGTTCAACTCGCTGGCTCGTAACCCCCCAGATGTACTTTCCTCACCAGACAGAGGGCAGGGGAGACGTTGCCCACCAGCCCTGCCCAGAGCACCTTCCCCTCTTGGTAGGCTGCAAATTCTTTTCTGGAGGCAAATAACAGTTGCTAAGCCTCAGCCCCAGCCACAGTGGCATCCATTTAACCAATAGAGAGATGCAAAAAGCAATCATCTTGTTTGATCCAGCGGGAAGCTGGACAAGGAGAAACTATCCCCAGTATATTAATGCCTGGCATGAACCTAGCAAGTGTTGTAATTAGGTAGCATTAATTAGTGCTGGAAAAGGTTGTCATGTTATGTATCAAGCCTTTGGTTAAAAGATAGGAGCAGAATACTTTTCTTGAAAAAATTCCATGTATATTTTCTTGTTTTACTAGTAGGGATTTTTAATCAGTTGAATGAACTTGTATGTACTAGTTAACTTTGCTGGAGTTTAGTGGTTGTATTTAAAGCAGATTTTATCCTAGAATGATATTAATTTGATAGGATCCCTGATCTGTAAAACCATTGGTTATCTTGGTCTCTCCTGATAAGAAAAAAAAAGTGCCGAGGGTTTCCAGTTGGTGAGCACATTTGGGCAGAATCTTTCACACGTCACAAATTGCAGATGGGAGGCAGTGATCTCGAACATGCAGTCACATTGCGTGACCATCTGACACCTTCCATTTAGAAAAATAATACTTTCCTCACAGCATACGCTCCCTGCTGCAACCAGCACCAAAAATTATGCCTGGGAGAGCTGTTCCTCCTAGACTAAGGTCTTAAATATTTCTTAGGCTGCTTTTAAAAGATTCATGCAGCAGCACCACCTCACTCACATCCTGCTAAACCAGAGAAAATACTGAAATTCTTCCCCAGACAGTGTTAATCACAAAATAGCTGAAAAGAACAAAAGGGGGGAAAAGACAGCAGGAAAATTATATACTCACACTAGCAAGGTGAACAATGGAAGGCTCTTGTATGTGTAATTGAAACAATTCCATGTAAAACACCGCATGGTGTCCTATTGCTACCAGTTCCTCAGCTGCATAAAATCCTACAACTGTGGGGAAGTTCAGCTTTCAAGTGCCCTGGTTTTGTGCATAATTCCTTTTGACAATGTAGTGTACTGACGCTCATTCATTTGAAATTGCAATGACCATTTCAGGGTGTCCTTTGCTATATATTGAGGTGTCAGTAGTGATAAAAAAAAGTCTTTACTGTTTAAGGACAAAGCCATGTGAATTTAAAGGCTGACATCTTGCACTAGCCTACTGCATCCTCTTTGTTACTATGTCCCAGTAAATAGAAGAATAAAAATTAACCAACACTCATTTTTTCTACCCAAATTACGAGACTGACTAGGAACACATTTTTTAACCCATGATATTATCAGCAGTAGGGTGGTGTGACCTGAAACAGGAGGCAGCTCCTGCTGTCCTACCTGACCTTACCAACTGTAGCTATCTTAAAGACTGGGCCATGGTTTCCCCTTCATTTGCCAAGCAGATGTGCCCCAGCAGCCATGTCAGCCAAGCACTTAATTTCTGCAGAGTGCCTTCCTCCCCACATCACACCGTCACCGTTTCAAGTCTGCCATCCTGTATCTCTGTTCAGTCTCTGTGTGCCCGAGTGCCACTGATATCCAGGAAAAAGAGGTGCCTGTGTAGCTGCTATAATGTGGGTGTCTTCCTAGAGAGTGGAGCAATGGCTGGTTGTTGTACAGGTGAAATTTATCAAACTGATGGTAGGGCAAACATCTCTCCCCGCTCTGTCCAGGAATATGCCTCTCTGGCTGCCGTGAGTGTGACGTGAGCTGCAGCACAGCCCTGCAAGAGTCTCTTACAGTCACCCCAGAGGGCTAAGTCCTGCCCCAGGGTATGTCTCCTCCTAACACCCTAGCAGGGGCTCCCCCAGCCTCTGGGAGTTTTGACAGTTGTGTCTCGCTGCAGATTGCTGGCCATTAGGGTTGGCCTGAGCCCACCAAGCAGCATTACAAACACCTGTCATGCAGAAATAACAATTAGCGTCTGCCACCATGGGCCAAGTTTGATCTCACAGACCAGAGAAGAAAGGTTGTATCTTCTCTGCTCTTTTCTGCCACATCTTTTCAACACCTTGAGCCCTGAACCAGCTCTTCAAGAAATTAACTTCTCCAAGGCCCTGTCTGGTATTTTCTGGCCCAGGCCCCCACAGACCTCCTTCTTCCCACAGCATCCTCTCTTGTGAGGTCCTTCTTGCCAAGCAGATGTGATGCTGCAGCTGTGTGAAGGCTTTGTGCCACTTTCACAAGGCACACATGACAGGTAGGCACAGTGTTACCCCCTGCCTCGCTCCTGGCTGAGGATGGTGAGCTGAGGTTACCTATGCTGTGTAGGTGGTGTATCTGCACCAGGACCCATAGGCTAGGGAAGTATTGTGCATCAAAGCTGGGAGGACGGGAAAACACAGTTCATAGCAGACAGCCAAGATCAAAGTGAGGGAGACAAGCAACCACTTAATGGCTCCTCTAGTCCCTGTTGTGGATGCACACATCACCATGGCTGGTGCCAGCATGTCCCTGTGCACCCTTGCAGGTGGGTCTCACCTGTACGGTATTTGTCTAGACAGAGCCCCCTTCTGCCCCTTCCACCAACAGCCATGCTGCTGCTTCCTAGCCCCATAATTAGCTCCTCCATTTACTTATGTGGTCATGGGACTGCCTCATCCAGCCTTCTTGTAGAGCAGGGCTTGCAGTTTTAGGGTGTTGCAGGACTAGTCTACTTTGGGTGCCAAGACAAAATTTCTCCCCTTGGAGCCAAAAGTGTCAGATCCTGATGTATCTCCCTTCTGGGACTATGTCAGCAGAATATGCACTTCAACGTTTGTTTTAACACTTTATAGGCACCTGTTTAGATCACTACAACCTGTGACCATTGCCTAGTAAGGACTACAGGACTCAGGTTTAGTTACCATAAGCAAAGAGCAAGTGGTGGTCCTAATGTTTGTTAGAGGGAAAAAAAGACCTAATGACTTCCCAGAATGAGCCCTCTTTCCCCACAGTGATAGTGCCCGCAGCAGGGAGCCTGTGGGGACTCAGAATGAGACCCTAGTCCTCTCTGTGGCTTGGGACAAGCCTATGTTATTTTGGGGCAGACAGTTGGATACCCAAAACCCAGACTTTTCCCCCTTGAATCCCACATTTCTGATCTGTTAGCTTAAAAGTTGTGACCTGCTGCTTATATCTCATCCTTGTGCTTGCCAGGAGTCATTGCCGTGTCTGGATCAGTAAGAATGAGCCAACTGGTGAACTTGTCTCATTATCTCCTTCCCAAAAACTTACAAGCATTACTCATTCTTGGATACTTGTAGTGTTTATGCTTTCCCTACCCTGAAGATTAGCTCAGGCATAGCAGAGCTCAGAGCACAAACCCATCTTTTGGCATTAACTTAGCCTCGGCTGGCTGTCATTTTACAGTAGTTGCACAAAAAGAGTAACTAGCAACAACACTTACAAATGATAGATTATATTGTATTGGTTTAGCTCATATTGTTTGCTTTAAATTTATATTGTGCTTTAAATGTCAGCCATTAAAATTATTAGGGCAATGTTTGCCCTCAAGTTTACAGCCCCTCTCTCCAGCAGTTCATAAGAGAAGCTGCCGCGCAGTTGTCCTCATCTCTCTTTAGTTGTACAGTAGAAGTCAGAGGGAGTGCCCAGAAAGTCATAACAGCCCGGAGCTGTTTCACTTCCCGACATGATTTCCTTTTGGAAATCCAGGTACAGAACCAGACAAAGTGCATTAGAAAGCTGCATTTCATTTGAGAGACCTACTCACACCACCCTGACACCCACCCTAGATCCTTGACATCTGTCTGGGTGCAGTGATGCAAGAGGGGATAAGGGACTAAAGAGCCCCACCTTGCCTTTGGTGATGGGTTATTCTGAGTTGCCACCTAAGCAAGCCGAAGGAAGACCATTCCTTTCTGTAGGAGAGTACTTTATTAATACATCCTTTTTGACTGCTATTATTCTCTTTCATGTGTTGCTTTGCATTTTTCTAGTCTGTCCTCACATTTCCTGTAAAACACAGTTCTTAAATAGCTTCAGCTGTGCATACAGAACTTTCTGTGGATGTTCTTAATCTGTGAAAACAAGATCTGCAGCAGAGAAACTAATGCAGCCCTGAGCACAGAGATGCCAGTGACACTTCCTCAGGGCCTTTAAACTGGTGAATATGATCTTATTTTGGCTTGTGACAAATCCCTGTGATGAATGTCAGCAGTGTTAACACAGAAGTCTCCCTATCACAGACAGTGTAAAATTAACCCTTTCCAGCACCACTGTCAGCACAGAACAGAGATGTTGTGTTCTTCTGCAAGGGTCGGGCTGGAGGAAAAGAATGAAACAGGCATGGAAGTATTGCCAAACACTGACCTGGAGGGCAGAGACCCTGTGAAGCTGACCACACTCTGTGTGGCAAACTGGACAAGACATGAGTTGCTTGAGAGTTGTCCCAGGCAGAGTTTTCCAGGCACACTTAGTGAGGGCAGTGTCACAGTTTGTCCAGAATTCTTCAATAGATGTTTGAACCAAAATCACAGCTATCTTCCAGGCTCAGCTTTGCCATTACATACATGATGCCCAGGTCTCTCAGCTTCTGTAGGATAGTTTAGGTGTGAGACAAAGCTGGACAAAGTTTCAGTGGGAAACTTGAATTACGTTTTGCCACATAACCCTCGGACTGTGCATTAACAGCACACATGGTGGTGGAGGGACATAAAGGCAGACAGCCCATCTCAAGGAGCAGTCAATGGAAAGGAAGCTAACAGTATCCTTCTGTTAAAGGTGCTGACTTTGTTGAACATTAGGTCTATGGTGTATATTATATCACTACAATGACTGAAAACATCCATGAGAGAAGCAGATCTGCAAGAGCAGGGAGTGGGTAGCCAGAGCTGAGTGTGCCGGCAGGCAGCAAGATGGGAGGAATACATGAGTCGTAGAAAAGCACTAACACTTCCTTCACGAAGAAGCACATCAAAAAGGCCTAGGACAAAATGGGTCCTGAAGATGCAGTTGTAAAAGAACCAGTGGATGTGTCTAAATGCGGAGAGCTGAAGGTGTCTCCGCAGGGGGAAAGCAGCAGGTGACAGGTACAATGGTGTCCTACATGAGGTTAAGGTAAAGAGGGAGGCAGGAGAGGGGAAAACCAAAATGTTTTCTGAAGTCATGATGCAGATGAGAACTTTTTGTAACTGCAATTGCAGAAAAAGCATGAGTAAATAAGTGGATTTTAATAGCATCAGAGAAGGTAAAAGAGTGGAACTGGTCCCCACATGGATCTGGGGGAGCAGAGAGAGGACACTACAGGTTTGTGAGGTGGAGAAGCACAAGGAGATGGCAGGAGCCCAGGCACACTGATGAAAAACTCCTCTGTTGTCTTGCACCTCTTGCTGGAGATGGAGCTGGAGCTCTGGCAATAGCTTCGGCTGGAAACTGTGCTCTGAAACAGAGCCTTTCCTGCACTGCAGCAGGAGCAGTTCGTGAACTGTGTCACCCTGAGGTCAGGAGATACCAGAGGCACAGGGTGCCTTGAACAAAACAAGCAAACTTTGCGAGGCAGAAAGCCTTGTGCAAACCTGACATTTTATTGTTGCTAACTAAAATAGGTGTAAAGCTGAGTGGTAGGAATAGGTCAGCTTTGAGCTTATGTGGCAATACATATACAGGATTGCAGGCTTTGTTGCTTTTCTGTAGGCTTTGTTTGGGGTAAAGAGGAGTGCTAGCTGTGCCCAAGAAGCTGTGGTGATCTCCGCACTGCCAAGGGAGGAAAGTGTTAACAAGGAAAAAAATTACTTAGTCAAAGCTATTATCCTGGCTCTTTCAAAGACTTTATTACAACATCAACATCTCTCTTCTTCCAGATGTGCTGAGCAATTCTAATTCCTCTGAAAGTTTAAGGTAGGTGCAGACATTTAGCTGCTTTGAAAATTATGTAGTATCATACTCACCATGTGAGCTCAGTCCTTAAATGCTGTATGGACACAACTGCCCTATGGCTCTTGATTCTGAAATGCAAGCTGAATTAAACATAACCATGAAGGACAGTTTAGATACAGCCTCTGTGTCTCAGCTCACGCTTTGGCAAAATGCAGGTACCTTTTACACACAGACAAGTATGATAAGGCATAAAGCTTCATACCTGATGCAAGACGCACTGAAAAGCCAAAAAACAGTGAAAAGAAAAAGAAAAAGAGCAATGGGAGGGCTGACAAAAAAAATGGGTGAGAGAAGTAGAATGAGTATCTTGGGAAAAGACATTTCCTGTATGGGGATGGAGGAGAGGCACAGATAAAGACAATCTGGTGCCAACAGGATCTTGTTGAAATCTCTCCCCAAGCGAGCAGGGAGCGGGCACTGCGGGGGCTGACGCCTGCCACAGGTGAGCAGGTCAGGAGCTCCAGGGCCACCACATAGACCATGCTTTCCAACGGGGGTTAGCCAGGAGGCAATTCACTGTCACAGGTTCATTAAATTGTGTGGTTGTGTATCAAAAACACTCAACAAATCCAGCCAGTTTTCTTTGTGCTGTGTGGTGCCACAAGCAAAAGTAGACAGAAATGTGGGCAGGAGGGGTCTGGATGTTCCTTTCCTGACACGCTTTTCCTCTTTTAGGGCTTTCAAATGCCCTTTATAGAGACAGAAACTGTAGTCCTGTTCCCAAGGCTTTTGAGTATCCAGACTCCTCTCTCCTTGCTTTTTGGTCACTGGTTGTGCTCCTCAGAGGCCATTTCATCATGTTGTAAGGTAAGACAAGGCTGTGACCCAGATTCTGGTCTCGTGGGTGCTGTGGCTCAGCTGTATATACTAATGTTGTTTGGGGTTTCACTGTTTCCACCCTTCCTACTGTTCTTGTAAATTTGATTTCCCACTGCAACACATAAAGAGCAACAATACATGCTCCGAGGCACCATCTCTTACTTCTTTGTCCTCAGCCATAAGAAAAAGTCCCTTTTAAAAGCTCTTTGCTTGTATTCATTTGCCTTCTGCTCTTTTTCATAGTATTCAATATTTTTGTTGCATTTTTTTCTATGATTCTTTCCCCAAGACCTTAGATAAACCACAGAACACTAAACAGAGCTGCAGTTACTTCCTGGGACAATAAAAGCTAAGGGTCAAATGAAGAAGAAAACATCACTTCAAGGTAGGCCTATAAAATCTTGTGCATTTCAGGGGCAGTGCGGGAGTCTGCGGTAGAAATGTCTGACTAACAGCTGGTTGCCATGTCCTACAAACACTTTTCCTGCTGCAAGCATGTTGGAAAGCATTTTAAGGCCGCTGCCAGTTAAGGAAAGTCAGCCCAACAGGCAGCACCAAAAAATTGTGGGAGTTCTGAATGCAGAATTATTCCCAAAGGAGCCTTTTTTGTTTCACATGCCATAGCATTCTTCAGAATTTTGTAGTGTTTTACACTAAATAACAGCATGTTGTGCATGTGTGGTATTCTACATTTCTCACTGGTTCCTTAGAGGGCCCTCTCTGTCCCTCTCCACTTGTTTACTCAAGGGCAAGCAACTGGAATTACATATCCATTGCACTCATCAATCGAGAGAACAAATTCTTGCCTGCACCTCTTTCTGGTTACCTGTGGGGCAGAGAGACCAAACAAGCATAGTGTCAGGCATGGCTGGAGAGGAGAACCCCCTCTTCAGAGCCGTCGCCAACTTATTGTCATGAGAGGCAATAAGGAAGTAAAAGGTGAAACAGACAACACAGTCATGACAAGTTTATTCCTTGGAAAGGGAGAAAGGATTTTAAAAGCTTCTAAAACATTTTCCGAAGAGATCACTTTGCCCATGACAGAAATGTGGCAATTTAAGTGGTAGGACACCGCAGCTGGGGAATAACAGCCCAATGCTTCATTCCAGTTTCTGGAAGGGACATATGACCAACTGATTCCATTTCAGCAAATCATCTTCTATGCAAAGCTTGTGTCTATTTGTTGTTTCTTTCTTAACAGCAGAACAGAGGCTTCTGAATGCATGCATCTGCCCCACACTAGTATTTTTTAAAGGCTTTAAGGTTTCTGCCCGACGTCTTCTCTGCGTGAAGTCCCCTTCTTCAGACAACTCAAGAATACTTTGCAAATATTTTTATTGTAATTCTGGTGGCCACAGCATAGGGAGCATTCAGAAGGATACGGCTCGCTGGGCTGGAGCGATGAGGAGGGTGGAATTCAGCCCCCCACATGCTTCACCAGGCTGTGCCCTGCCAAGCTTTCTTCTGCTTTGCCTCCTTGGAGCTGCCCTGCGCTTATGAGTTAAAAGAAAACTGCAGCCACATTACAGAGGCCAGCAGCATGAAAGTACAGTGCGAGAAGGACTTGTCACCATGAATAAACAGTGAAATGCATTTTTTTTTAAAGTTGCTAATTCCACTTGGCATTTCTGAGCCCAGCGTTGGAAACATCCATCTTGTTAAAAAGTGATGTCATTTGTGACACTAGTAGTATTAGAAGAGACTGCAAACGAGTTTTCAACTTGCTTTAATAATGATTTAACAACCAGGAAAGTAATCAATATTTTAGGGATAAATTTTCCACTGTGCCTTTAGCAGACTCCATTTCTGCCCATACAGAACCATGTCTACAGATCTGCAGGTGAAAATACCTGAGTGTACATGTCAAAAACGTACACATGAAATATTACACCTGCAACACTTACTGCCCAACACCAAGTTTGTATTGTGAATTTATAAAGTGAATTAAAAATCTCTTTGTCTTCCCCCAGTCTCAGATAAAACCAATCCCACCTAACTCTCTGATTAATCTGTGAAAGAAATCTTTATACCTTTTTTCTCTTACATATTTTTTGTGTTTAAAAACAACAACAACAAGCTGGGGATTTTTTGATATAGTTCAATATCTAGCACAAGGCACCATAAGGTCATTTACTGATAGAATTGGATGACATTTGGATTTCACATCCTGGTCACAAAATGAGATTATGGCATTCTAAACTGCTTGGGTAATTGATGTGCAGATGCTTTTTAAAAAAGTGGATAATCCAAACTGATCGGTTTACAAAGGGGAAAAAAAAAAAAAAAAAGAGATCAGGTTTCTTCCTTTTTTAATGCTGATTCATTCCATAGCTACACCACTGAAAGCAGAAGCCTTTCAAATGGTTTGGGGGTTTTGTTTGTTTGGTTGGTTTTGCCAAGTGAATATTTCTTATGCAATTCTACTCCTACATAAGAAATATTCTTAGAAGATTATTTGATCATAGGCAAAGTTCCTGAAGAAGTAAGTGTGAAATCTATGTCCTCCTTTCTTTAGAGTATCAGACTAATATTTCTGAACTAAATAGTTATTAAATTATTTAGTGTCTTAAATTAACTTTTTTTTTGGGGGGGTGGGGGTGGGGGTGTTTTTTTTACCAAATAGTGCTCTGAACTTCTAAACATGAGTCTTTCAAAACCACTACTGCCCCCAAAAATCTTGGTCCTGCAGCAAAATTCTGTGTATGACCTCATTTCCATAAGGATCTTTTTAATATATCAGCAAGCTAGATGACTTGACTTTAGACTCCAAAATACTCACGTTATTATTGACAGTAAGTCATACTCATGTTATTAGTAGCATAATGAATTTTGGTTGCTTTATGAGAAGCTTTAAGTAAAGATTATTTTAAAAAATCTTTTAGGTAATTAGAAAATAATTAGACAAAGTACATCCAAAGGGTCAATTTCTGAGGGCCTTGATCCACGTATGTCCAATGCATTGTCACATTCCCACTTTGAAGTTAATGGGAGTTATTTTACATATAGCATTATACCATTTGACCCAAGGTTGTGAACAGCACAATATGGATGAATAATTTTGCCAGCTTTTTTCTCACAATTAAAATCCTTGTGTGTATTTGGCCAGTAAATGACCCATGGTGGTAATGTTAAAAATCTTGTTTATGATTAGCGAGACCAATAGCTACATTTTCATTTTAGAGCACATGTGATAATCACACCTTTGGAAACCGATGCTTAGCTCACCTGGAGCTGAAGTAGTGACCATGATTAGTGGCCAGGCAATTGGATTATACCTCACAGGAGGTGCTCTGAACTTTAGCTCAAAACTTGTTATCGTATACAATAAAATGTAAAAAGAACCAAATGAACTTTTGCTTCTCTTTTTCTTCAGACCTTCTCAGTCTAGAGGTGAACCAGGGGTCATAAACCATACCTGGGGAAGCCACGACCACGCAGCCAGGTTTATGATGGAGAGGCTGGAGGGCAGGGAGGGGATGGCAGAGCTGCCAGGGAGCTGATGGAGACCCCACCCTGGGACACTGGGCAGAAAGCCTGGTACAGACTGCAGGCTGCAGGTGGGCACTGCTGGGCCAGGCATGCTGGAAAGCTTCACGTGTGACAGGGAAGAGATGTGTCCTCAGGGTGGGAGCTGCGTGCCTCTCCGTCGCTGCATGGCAGCCAGCTTTACAAGGAGGTTGGGTGGGAAAAGAAGTGGTCCCTCACCTATAGGACAGGTGTTGGGTGGAGCAGCATTTCATAAAGTGGCAGAGATGACTAGGGCAGTGGTGACCAGCTGTGGATAGAGCACAGCATGAAATGGAGTCAGACTGCAAGTGACAAGTGAAAACTGGGACATCCCGACACTAGGATTTTGCTTAAATGATGTACTACAGAAAAAGTCAGCTCAGGTGGGGCACCTGAGATGGAAGTTGGAACTAGGAGTCTGAAAAATCAAAAATTTTTCTTTTCTCTAGTCTTTACTCGAAATTTTTCTCAGATCTTGTTTGAAAACGAAACGTTATGGAAAGGACTATCCTTTGTCTGACTACCTTTCACTAGTCCTCAGAAAACAACAGCTATGATGCTACTAGTCATCCGAGATATCATTGACTAGGAGGATTTGTGTGCCCATATACGTGTGTACATGTGTGTGACAGGTGTGTGAGATGACAATGTGTAGTCCCATCCCTAGTACAAAGCACCAGCCCGATATTTCTAACCTGACAAATCTGGAAATCTGTGAAGTAGAGAAAATGTCTCCTTGTGCATGGTGCAGAGAGACCCTTTGGGGAAGTAGAGAGGTTTAACCAGGATGTCATAGGTATGAAGACAAATGTTTCAGTCATCCTTCTGAGCCTGTTTCCAGTTATTTAAGCAAGTGTTGACTTGTAATCTTGCAAAGAAAAACCTTCAGTACTTGAAGCAGGCAATGGCAGTTGCTCCTGGCAGAGAGGCTGATGCAGCTGCTGGGAGGTGCCACTGGTCCGTGGTGCAGGCTGCAGCACGGTGTCAGCTTGTCCTACCACCCAGACAGGCCCAGCAGCCAAGCAGAGGGGCCCAGTCCACACTCAGATGGGAGATGACTTGGGAATCCTCAGTGCACTGTAATGCTGAGGAAGCTCCAGTTTCCCACTGAATGGGAAAGCAATGCCAGGCGTAGGGTGTTGCCCTGGTGAGCTATGCAAGCCGTGCACAAAAAGGAGATGGAAATGAATCGTGGCTGTCCACACTGGGCTGGTGGGGCTGTCCAGTCAACTTAATGCTGCAGTATGATGGTCCAGTCAGCCAGCAACGATGGAGTCTCATTTGTCCCATGAAGAAGTTATACTGAAATTAACCTGACCATAGCATCTACCAGAGCAGGTTTCCACTGCAATATATTATTTCCATGACATGACATCTTCCTACAAAAAATGTCCCAGAGGTTTTCACTAGCTTTTCCACCTTATTTTCTGAACATGTGAACCCACAGCTTCCCAAAGCTACCCATTTGCCCATGTTCTCTCAATCTAACAAGCAAAACATCTGCAAAGCACTTTGCTAAACCAGAACTTTTAAAAAAATTCTCTTCTGCAAGAAAAGAAACAACCCAATCCCACACCCCAGCAAGCACCTCAGTTTGGAATTTTTCATTTTTATTTGGAATAAGAAGTATTTTGTATACATAAGCATCCCTGCATGATTCTGTTGCTAACTTGGAGGCAAATGAGGATATTTCAGACATCACTATTCGTAATATTTCTATGACATATGTGTCCTAGAAAGAGGGAGTGGGGATGAAGAGGAGGATCACGTCACACAGATCTAGAGGTTCACTAAACAGCAGAGAACACTGTGGAGAGTGGACAGCCACAAGACTACACAAACATAGACTAGTTAGAAGCTGCAAGGTTCATGATGAGCTTCATGTTTGATTTTGTTGAAGGTGTGCTCAGTCTTTGAAAGCCTGAAAAGTACAGGAGCAAGGGGTGACAAACGGTTTAATGATTATAGGATGGTACGCCGTATCACATGTTCTCAGTCCTTGGCCTGACCCGACTCCTGACCTGTTACATGATTGTAAACAAATTCTTTTACTGTTCCAGCCTAAATCCTGCAGTCTGCATCCAAGCAAAACAGTTGCTGCAATAAAATTATGTCTTGCTGAATGTTTTATGGGTAGCCACAGTAACACTGTTTCCTTCCTCTTGCCCACAGCAAGCTCTCCTGGTACCATAGTCCCCTGAAGGACAAGGCTAAATGTGGCACAATTTGGCAACAGGCTGTGATCAAAATCAGATCTGAACACCAGTATACAGCAGTAGTGACCCACTTTCACTCTTTATTTCCTCCTCTCGTCTGTGGTTCTCGAAAATCACTTGCCTCTAGCATTGTCACTTCTTTAACTCCCAGCCTAGAAGATCTGCTGTGCCAGAGCACCCCATGACTCAGAGAGATCCAAAAAGCCTGAGCTTAGCAGCATGCCTACTGAACTGAGACAAATAAGATGAGCAGGTCAGTCTGACGAGCTAATCAGAACTCTCCTCTAGGAAAGATTATGCTTCCAGGACATACTCCACATATTGCAGAAAGCATGTGGAATAGAGCCAAGGCAGAGATACCAACTCCAGCATAACCCACGTTCCCTCAGTCTTGCACACCCTCAAGGACAGTTTGTCTTTTGACCTAACTCTCAGAACCTTTATAAGTAGAAAATATCTTCCCTTCCATTCCTTCTCAGTGGGAGAATGCTTCTTATCCCATCACTTTCTCTGGTCCCAACACTGGGGATTCTGCAGCTACTGAAAAAATGCTGCCAAGTGCCCAAGACAGAGGAGGTACAAGACAGACCCTCTGATATTCCTCACATCTCCATGTGAGTACTCAAGACCTATATTTGTGACCCTAGTGAGTCTTGGAAGGTTACTTTGCTATGATGATAGGACTGAAGTTACTACTTCACTTCTCTGTCTCAGGCAGGAAGAGCACATGCTGTGACAGAAGAGCTGTAGACGGTACCTATTGAGTCTACACAGCTTCACGAGTGTCACTTCAATTTCAGTTCCAGTAACACTGCTGAGGCAAACACCCTCAAGTCCGAAACTCATCATCCCTCTAATTTATTTTTTTTCTTAGACCACCCTACAGCACATTTCTCGGTCTTGAGAGCACAACAGGTCTCTGTTGAAGGAGCAAATAAACTGTTGAGTTACATTCCCGTATTTTCTAATCTGAACTCCTCTTACTTAGACAGCCATACCAACACTTAACTGTTTATCTTATCTTGTTCAAATATAAAAAATATAGCATATTGGCTAAATGGCACTCTGGGTCTGACCCACCATTCAGACCTAGCAGCACTCATATCCATTCCGTGCACCGTTTGGCCTTCTGTGGCTTTGAGAGAACACAGATAACTGATGAACAGCAGCCCCCCGCTGCCATAGTGCATACTGACCCACGTATGTGTGGCTAACACATTTGTGAACCCTTTTGGAAAACAAAATCACACAGCCCTCTTAAGAAGAGCTATTAAATGAGGTGGCAAGGGTTTTTTTTTTTTTTGCTTTGCTTCCCTTATGTTTGGCTTAGGAGAATTAGCGCTAAGTCTCCATTTCAGAATTTCAAAGATTGCTATCTTGCTTTGGGTCACAAATTAAACAGTGTTTTTAGTTCCATTCTTCTTTATTATTTTTGCATTGGACAGGCATAGTAAGACTTTGCAGATTGACACACACATGCTAAGGCCAGATCTGTAAGAAAAATAATGCTGTTGTTATTTGCAATATGTCTTTTCAATAAGACTCACCTACCACTGCTCTTTAGTTGTTGTAGCACCAAATTCATATGCCAGTCTAACACTAAAAATAAATAAGCAGTGACTTGTGTGTGCATGTGGTGTGTTTAGTACAGCAGATACTGGGGCAGATCGTCAGCTGGTGTAAATCAGCCTAGGTCCATTGACTTTAATGGAAACTTGCCAACTTACCCCAGCTGAGAATCTGATTATTGTTTTGCAAGTTCTTGCATTAAAGATAAGCATTCACATTCTGCTTTGTTACACTGGTGTAAGCGGGAGTAACTTCACTCAGGTCTCTGGAGTCTTGCTAGATGTACCTTACCTGGAAAGCAGAATTCAGCTAGAAATCTTAATGACAGTTAAAGCAGTTTTTACCTCTACTACATTTCATCTCTTCTGTTTTCCTTAAAAAAAAAAAAAAAAAAAAAGGCACCAAGAAGGGAAAAAAAAAAGAACTATCAAACTATCAGGATGTCATGGAAATTCTCAACTAAATCTTTTTTCTCCGACTCTCATTTCCAGGCTTTGTGCAAATAGTTTATTTGATTTGACACCTACTGCACAAAGGGTTGCCCCTTCTTTTCTATCAAGGCTGGTATCAAGAAAAGAGAGAGAAAAATCACGCAGCTGGTAATACAGAGAACCCAAAAATATACAAAGACGTACCAGAGGGAATAGTCATCAACATAAAGTGAACAAGCACCCAGACTATTGATTACATGCTGCTCACAGAACACTAGGCATTTCTGCCAACTTCTTTCCACTCTTACACTGAGCTGCAGACAGCATGTTGTACTTTGCATCATCAGTTTTGATGAATAATGCACTGATAAACACTGCAGCCAATATTCTGGAGGAGCTGAGAAGCCAGATGTCATCTGGACCTCCAATAGTTTTAACCCTGGGTCTTTGACAGACACTGAAATAAACACTAGGCATGCACCGCAGAATAGGCGATGCCCAAATATGAGGTTAGGTACAATATTAAGCTGGCAGGCATATGAAAAATGAAGGGGCATTGCAAGCCTTTGATGAGCAACTTCCAGAGGTGCTGAGATAGTGAGAAAGCAGCACCCTGGAGTGAGCTGCTCACTGGAAACACCTGCCGGGCGCAGCATCCCTGTGCAAGTAAAGGCACGCAGGCAAAAGAAACACTGTTACCTGTGTCAGCTTGACCCCAGGAGTCGCTGCCCAGCTCCGTTTTGGAGGGAGCGAGACAAGGGCTCAGCAGACGCAGCCCCATGGGGCAGCAGGATCCCCATCCAGAAGGGCAGATGCTCTTTTCCCATGGCTGTGGGCTGGATGTGTTAGGATGACAATCGGCCGGGCATCTTAGCGATACACCAGAGCCTTGCTGCTCATTGGCAGCAATGCATAGTGAGGTTTCTCAAGCCCTTAAAACTTGTTTGGTATTTATCTTACTTGTATTGTCACCAGTGAGGGCTGGCTTTTTTAAGCAACCTGTGGGGCCCCTAGGTCCCCCCATTGATAAGGTCAGTGCTCAGGGGACCTCAGGGCCTGTGAAGGTCTCATTTCAATGAGTCTCGGCAGCACCAGATACCCTTCAAAATCTCACACGGCTTAGCAATATCATCAGTGAGATTATGCAGCTTTGGAAGTAAACTATTCCACCCACCCATCTCAATAATCTAAGATCTCAGCATGCCACGTAAGAGTAAAACTTACTTTTTTAATAAATGAGGGGAAAGTCTCTACTTTCCCTAGAATTACAGTGTAACGGGCTCATTGCTAACTCAAAATTCTGTTTAAGGGAGATCTGCTTATATAAAAAGCCAAATTAGGCTCTCAAAGGCTGAGCGTATGCCTAAGCAACGGAAGAGTAGTTTCTCTTTGCTGGCACTGCAGCACTGCTAGGGTCAGGAAGCCCCCTCATGGTTTGCTCACCAGGAGGAGGGCTGTATTATTTGAAGCATCCTAAATGTTCTGCTTTATTTTACCTCCAGAATTTCCCAAGAAAAACTGCATGTAGAAAAGAATATATATGGCTTAAATATGGAGGGGAAATGTTTTCCCTCTATTTACTTTCTCCACTTTCATTTGCACCTGAGTAACCATTCTTGGAATAGTTGGCAAATGCTCTAAGACGTGCCCTACTCCCACATTGAGGGGAAATCCAAAAATAGGTAACACGCTCCTTACAATGCTATTTCTTTTCCATTCAGCTTGTCAAATAACTGACAAATGTGAAGCATGAATAAGGACCTCTTAAAGGTATGAAACAATCCAAGAAGAAAACTGGCATGCACCTGGGAAGTGGTTAAAACAAAGTAGTAGATCAGGAAACGCTTACATAGATAAGGGGTAAGCTGTAAAAAGGCAGAGGCAGTGACTATAGTGGAATTTCAATTATACTGACATTGATGGGCATAGCAGTAGTGGAGTCATTAAGGATGGATGCATGTTTCTGAGTGCTGTACCAAACTGTTTTTTTTTGGTTTGAGGAGCAATCAACAAGACCACGGGCTATTTTGGACTTAGTCCAAGGAAATGAAACTAGGTGAAATGAATAATATAGAAGATAATAAACCCTTAGGGCTAGGTTATAATATCATCAAATTGGAAACACTTCTGAAAATATTTGTGAATGGTTATAAAAGTACAATTATTTTGAGGACAGAATGAGTTGAAGAAAGTTGATTGGAATCAACTGTTTGTGGACAATAATGGAAAAGCATGTAGTATTTAAGAAATGGGGAGACTGCTATTTCTGTTCAGTTTATTAGAATCAAAGTCAAAATGATAGCAAAAACAAGCTAATGTGGCCTCAAAAAATGTAATAAAGGTATCAAAATGCTTTCCTTATTTAAAAGGCCAGGCATCCTTGAAAAATGGGAAGGTTTGGCAGTTTTAAAATGAATGAGAACAACATCGAGAGAATACCAACAATGAATAATATCCATTAAATATTTCAATCAAGACTGAAGCCAAGTTGCTCAAGTGTATGCATGCAATGTAAATGGTAAAAAAGAAGAAGAAAAAAGAAAGATGATAATGAAACATGGAACACTCATTCGTATCTATTTCCACAAATAAAAGGACCAGTGCTCAGGCTTTCATTCAGAGCACAGCTCCTGTGGTGGCAGCAGACTGAGGGTGTGAGTGAGGGCTATTCAGGTAGTGCACCCTTAAGGAAACTGCCGGTAGCGGGAAATCAGGATAACAGCTTCCATGTGGAAGGCTCTGATCCCACTCTCGCGGTGCTGCAGACCACGTAGAAGTGGCTGTGTAAGAGCTGGTGCAGGGTCTATCCTGGCAACAGGGTATTCTCGTGGTGACAGCCTGGAAGATTCAAGAGGAAGAAGTACATCTTTATCCATACAAACTACTCCAAGGGCATGGTCAAGTGATCAGAGAGGTGGTTCAAGCACACGTATTTCATTTCTTAGAGATGCAGTTGGGTACTCTGCCTCTCCTGGGACAGCCACGGCTTCCAGCTGAGGGGGGCAGTAACCTCTCTCAGAAAGCTAACTCGGTCCTTCCCAGTTTACCTATGTTTTCAGCTGCCATTTCTGAGCAAACTATCTTCTCCCAAATGCCATAGTTCATCACACCAGAGAGGTTCCCTTTCGTTCTGCTCAGCTGGTGATGGGAGGGCCAGAGTCACCTGGCTAAATCTTAACCTGGGAAGGAACCAGAAGACATTGCCTAGTAAGAGTCTCAGCAGAGAGACGGACAGATGGCAGAAGCTTGTGAAAACAAGAGGCTGTGTGGTGGGTAAGGGGAATGTGCTGAGGGAGGTACTTTGCCTCTTCCTGAGGAGAAACAGGGTGTCCTTGGTGAGAGCGTGCTGCAGTCAGCAGAGAGCCTGGCCAGGCAGAGACGGGGCTGGCCATGCCTGGCTGAGCAGCACTTCGTGCCCCTGTAGGGATGTGTTGTTCAGCTGGCAGCATCTCCTGCTGCTGTACAGAGCCCGTGACAGGGATTGCTGCTTCTCCCAGGGACGGAGGTGCCAGAGCTTTCCTCCTTCCTTCCCCACAGCCACGTATTTCTCAGCCCACATCACTGGCCAGGCACGCCATGAAGCTGAACCCCCACCTTCTCCAGTACCCAGAAAGGCTGGAATTACTTATTTCGATTCAACCTTGCAAAGTGGAGAGATCAAGATGCCAGGGTGTGCTTTTTACACCCAAGACTTCAAGGTGCAGGCCTCAGGTCTAGCACTCAAGCTCCAAGACCACCCTTCTGATTTTCCAGTGTGCTTAAGCTGAGGAAAAAACGGTAACTTTTCCTGTGCTGCACTGATGACTCACAAACAGCCCCAGAATCTAGAAAAGGACCAGTTTAAGTGGTTTTATTCTTCAGCTGCAAATTTTGTACTCCATTCTCACTGGGTACTTTCAGAACACAAGACCACTGTTAACAGAAAGAGGGCTTTTTGGGAGGCACCAGCTCTCACATATAAACCTCCTTGCAAAATGCTCAAATCAGGTGAATCCTGAAGACAGATGGTTTCTGGTTTTCATGGTCTGAAGGACCTCTCATCGCTGAATCACACAATAAACCCCATGTCCAGGTTTCCATGATGAAGGTCAAAGGCAAGAACAGACTGAGGAGGACCATGAATAGTTCCTGAACCACACTGCAATGGTTCAGTGTGAATTGGGAACAGCATTATAGTCAAGAGTTTTACACAGCAGTAAACATGACACAGGACAGAGAGGAATCAGACACAACCCACAGCCTGGTAGTAACTGGTTTTGGCTTCAAAGATAAAGATGAAAAGCAGCTGATTTTTTCCAGTTACATGTTGTGGAAACAGACCCAGCCCAAATTAAGCTTCCAAGTCCCCAAGCTGTAGATGGGGACCTTGCAGTTTTGGGTTGGGATGTGAAAGATGTCCAAATAAGAGCAAGATCAATCCTTTGCGTGCCACCCCTCACCCATCCGTGAGACTCCTTGGAGAGAGAGAGAATGGTCCTGAGTGAAACTGGAGTTTATTGCATGAATCCTCTCCCCTCAAACGCTTTGGCACCTATCAAGGACTGAACATCCCCCATCTCTCCCTGCAGCCTCCTCACCCTGTGGCTGCTGCACCACTGATTCACATGCCCCACCAGAGCTTGCAGGACCCCTACTAGCCTCTGCTGTAAGTTGGCCTGAGGAGATGGTTCACACTGTGCTCACAAAACCCACAAAGCTCAGTGGAAATTTCAGCCCTGTGATAATGATCCAAATTTCCATGAGCCCATAAAGAGCTCTAAAAAATTAGTGGTGAGAGTGCAAGATCATGCCTACCTGTGCAGAGAATTACTTGTCGTCTAGGCAGGGAAGCAGAGAGGAGGATGTAAAAGGAGCAGAAGCAAATGCAACAGCAAGGCTACATCTTTGTAGAAAATTCAGAACTACAGATGTGCAAACAACTGTTCCCAAAGAAAATGAACCCTTTGTTTAAAACTAAAGTCTAGAGAAAGCAAGTCTGAGGGTGATCCATAAAACCTTGGCAAGCTCAAATCAGGATGTCCTCCTTTTCTCAGAGCATCCATATAAAGTAAGGAACAAAGGCAGGATTGCACAAGTGTAGAAACCAGAGTGATTTTATTTTTTTTTTACCGCACAGCCTGGCCACAGAGAAGAGCAAGACCCAGCCTTTGTGGCGGTAGAACCTGCCACATATTTGCCCTGGGTAATGAGCTCAGAGGAGGAGATTTGAAAGAAGACTTTGCATTGTTCGAGGAGGCTCTGGAGCAGAGGGAGGGTGGAATTCCATCTGTTCGCTTCCGCGCGGTTCAGTGAGCTGCTTCACTTTTAATGGTTCACTAGGCTGTGACACTTAGCAGAAATTACGGTAAATGTTTTTTAAAACCTTTACATTATCATTTAAGAAGCTGCATGACAAGATCACTGAAAAGCTAACCCTTTGATCTCTGCATCTTGTGAGGTTTTTTTGTCTGATAATGGAGACAACCTACCATGTGCCATTGAGGCTGGATAATGTGTTTGGTGTGCTTACTTCACTTTTCCCCCTGCCTTAATGGCACTCCGTATGGTGTTTTTTTCATGCCATTGCGAAAAAAGCAGATTGTTGCCCTTAAAATCTATAGTCACCTCAGCAGTTCCCATACAGCTCTTCACATGTTAGGAGAGCTGACAAACAGCTCGCATGCCAGCTCAGGTAGGAAGTACCCTATGTTACCGATCAGGTGGAATTCCACTTTGCCTGCTTGAGTGACTCTGTGAACAATGTAAATCATTAAGTAAGTCTTTGCAACGGTGCAGAAAGGTGATGGGGGAAGGGATCTCTGTATCTGGTGCTTGTTCAATGTAATTTCACAGGAAGATTCTTTATTTTCAATAAACCTTTCAAGAAGACCAAGTGGTAGTCAAGAAGTTCAGTTTGACTTAAAGACAGGGATGGGAAGTCATTGTAAATTCCTGTGCACTTCTGTGTTCAATCAGCATTTAGGATGTTTTTTTCTCCCTACATTTTCTCCTTTCCATCAGAGTTTTCAGCACTTTCTTGCATAAATTGGTCTTTTCCATCTGGAGAAAAGTCTATGGAGTGTCTGGAAGAGTTGGAGAAACTATTTGGATGTCTTCACTGCTCTGTAGAAATTGGTCTTTTAAGTACCAAGAGAAAAATCTTTATCTTTTTGCAGAAAAGAAGGGAAACACACACAAATGAAGCCAGACTCCCCACAGATCCATGGCTCGCAAAGCTTTCTGCTGCCTTTACTCTAGCCAAAGGAAATGGTTTGTACCTTCTTTAGATAGACCACACTCCTCCACCAACTACACTGCAGAGGCAGCATGACATAAAAACAGGAAGCCTGCAAAACAAATTAAGGCTACAGATTCCATTAGAGATCATTCTTATCTTCTCTGATCTTCAAGAATTAAATACTAAAGGCTGTTTTGGTGTTAGGGGACAACTATGTACAGATTCAGAACTATTTTTTCCCTTTTATCTGTTGTGTCTGATCCAGGCCATGGGCATGAGTTCACAGCATGAGTTCAAGCCCTTCGCTATATGAAGAGAACCCATAGGAAATAGATATCTCAAAGATATAGATTCTGAACTGGGATGGTATCCACAGCACTGGCTTCATGGTGCTCACATTTTGCCAAGAAGCATGGTCAACACACTTTACAAATAGGATTTTAGCTGTCACAAAGGAAAATTCTGAAGTAAAATGTAGTTAAATAAACCCAGTGAGTTCTCAGTACAGCTCTGCTACTGTGTTGGCCCTCTTGATGAAAAAAATGCCCATTTTCCTTCTACAAGGTGGAATCAACCAGAAGACCAAAAGGACAGTCAGACTATTTATAAGAAAGCTGACAACTACTTGCTGAGAAGAGACAGGGGTCATCAGAGAGGGAGAGGGAGAAGGAAGCAAGGACTACAGCTGAATTTCAGGTGGAAGAATAGGATACTTTGGACAAGCCAGTAGTAATCAAGAGGAAGGAGGTAGATGGGCTGGTTGGGATTCCAGCTATTGGAATCATATTGGCCCCTCTAGCTGCTGATTTGAGTAAGGCACTACTGACCTTGAGAATTTGCCTGACATCTAAACCACGACAAATAAATTAAACAAAAGCAAGGAGTTAAATATTGGCACCACAAGTCAGTTTTGCATTGCCCCCTGCATCATATCCATACTGCACTTTGCCCATGATCCCAGATCACAGCTTGGAGCATCCAGGCTGGGCAAGCCCTCACATCACACTGCTCATATGCCGGTTGCCTCTGGCTGTTTCTGACTTCTCAAACAGGCACAGAGACAGCGAGGCATTCCCCTCTGCCCCTCCCCCCCCCAAACTCTGCTGAAATGTAAGTCCAAATATTTCTTCTCAAGCAGTGCCCAAGCCTTTTTTTCTTCCCCTCTTGGGGATTTGCAAAATCTCATTTGAACTCCAGTGTCCCTGTATCGGTGCAGTGGCCAGTGAATGCTTTATGTTACAGGGACATGCTACCTCTCAATCTAAACATGGAACCCTTCCGGCAGAAATATCCATATCTCATGAAGCTGGAAAAGCATGGCCATATAGAGCAAATAAATCTATCTGCATGTGGACTTTGACTGGTATCAAACTGGCTCATTTATTGCCACAACTCTTTGCTGGGAGATTTTTGTTCTGCTGTAGAGCTGCTAAATTCCCCTTGAGTACTATTAGTGTTGCTGCTTTTTATGTCTCTCTCCATGACACTACTCAATGCAAGTTATAATTAACTCAGAGGAAGTAGAAGGGGATGGACTCTGTCTGTTTAGGGGGAGATAGGTATGGAATGGGAAAAGATGACAAATAACCTTTGGGCTTTCTAGCATCCCCTGAGCACTTGGACCTTGGTTATTTTCAGACCTCGCCTTTCTACTGAGAGGCAGCCCAAAGCCTGTTGTCAGCCGCAAACTGCAGCGATCAGGGCTGATTTTCAGGGCTGAGGGAGGACTTGAATAATTTGACTTGTAAGACCTTTGTACTGGCCTTTTGCACAAGACTGGTTTTAAGCCTTGAAGAACTACAAAAGCCACCCCTGACTGAGATCCTAGTATCAAAGGTGAAAGAGTGTCTGTTGTCCAGCAACACTGGACAATCCAGAGAACTATTTATTGCTTAACTATTAAAGATTTAAATGTCAAATGCAGGACCTATCCTGACTCCCCAAGACCCCCACATTTGTGTATTCACACACAAGTTGGAGGGCTAGTATGCAGCTGAGGCATGCAAAGACAGGCTGAGAATGGGTAGCAGAGCATTTCTGAAGGTGCGTGCACTTAAACAGTGTCCTGGCAAGGTTTCTTGCATTTTTTAAAGTACTGCATTGTGGAAGAAGACAAGGGTAGAAAAACTAGCAAACTAGTGATAGCCTTGCATGTGCTTTGGACACAGAAATTATTCCCTCAGCAGCAAATAGTAAATGCTAATAGGATCTTGGTGACCAGCTCACAGAATCTTTGGAAGTCGACAAAAAAAAATATACTGACTTTGACATCTCTCCTGCAGGTACATACAGATGTAAGTAACTTTATACGCTGAGTAAACCTACTGATTTCAGCAGGACCACTCTCATGTACACCTTACTCACCTGGGTCTCAGTACTGTATGCTCACAGTCCAAATAGTGCATACTTTTGAACTATTCAGAAAGTGAGTTTCTGAACGAAGAAAACATTTGAATAACTAGTGTGCAATTTTGATCTGCATTCTAATTTGAAAACTCATCATTAGTTACATGATAAACATAAATGGTGCATTTGGAGTTGTTACAGTCCATCATGTAAATCCGTATTTAAGCATTATGAAAAAGAGGATTTGTGACTCAGTAGATCATATTAGCTGTAGAGCAGATATTCATGTTGATCAAATCTGTTTTCTTCCTGCCCAACGTGCATCAAGTCTATGTGATAAAAAATCCTTATGACATATTTACTGCTGTGTGAAATGATGTGGTCATTTTTAATTTCTTTGTATTTTTCCTATAATAATCCAAGCAGTCTGGCATTCTCTGAGGAGAACAGCAGTCTTACTCTAGGTGATCTCAGCTAGGTGACTATGAGTGATGAGCTCCCAGTTTAACAGAGGTTCCCACAAACACTTTCCCTCTCACTCTGTGATGCCTGCGATGTTCAATGGGCATGTCCTCCTTGCAAAAAGCCATGCCAACCCCATATACTCTTTTCCCATCTAGCAAACATCAGGTCCATACTCTCCTTTCCCCTGTTTTGAGCCATTACCCCACTGATCCATCACACTTGCTCATCCCAATAACGTGGTAGCATTTAGAGCATTTAGAGCTGGTCTCCTTGCCCAGCAACTGTTTTGCAAAGAATCAGTAGAAATGAGCTTGGTGGTCTCCTGCCACCACTGCTCCCTGGGACACTTAGTTCTCCTGCCAACACTAACCGTACAGTGGTGGCTCTGACAACCGCCAGGTCTGCCCTGCCACAGCAATAGGTATTCAAGAGGCAGACTCATTTTTCCTTCCATTCCTCAGGTTGATAGTGCCATGCAGACAGGTGAAGGCATCTCCCAAATGCCAGAAAGATCTCTACAGCTGATGCTGAAGGGAGAGGCAATAGCTCTTCTGTCTTGTACATGGTAGTACACACATTTTAAGTTCACTCCTCTTGCTGCTGCTGTCAATGCAGCGTCAAACACGTGCATTCAGACAGGACTTTAAATGTAAACTAGAGAGATCTGCCTTAGTGTTTGGCCATGAGCTGGGAAATTTCCTTCTTGTTTTCATCCCAGGTGCCATCAGAGGATATATGCAATTACTGTGCCTTTCTATTGCACAAAGTTTTTAGGGACTGTTAATGACCTAATGTTTTTAGAATACTCTTAACTGCCACCATTTTGTATACATTCTTCATGTATGCTTGGAGGGGAGATGGAGGCAGATTTTAGTCCCCTCAGCCTTCTGTAGCTATTCTATTATAGCTATTATAGAACATAGCTAATATTCTATTATATATTCTATTAATCTAGTAGCTGTTCTGTAGCTTCTCTCTATTCTTTCCATTCTTTCTAAGTTAGATCACTTTTTCAAGGCTTGTTTTGCCATCTGAGGGGAAACAAACTTCAGATCATCAGATTTCTAGAAACCAGTATATTTAAGACAGCTGATGTTTTATTATTAAAACTGAGATTATCTTTACAAAGCCCCCAAGGTTGTTGCTGCTAGCCCAAGCTTGCGGAAGATCCCCACAAATCTGTTTCTATCTCTGACAAGGACAGCAAACAGTGGGGTCCCACCCCATGTGCTGCTGTGCTTTTTGACCGTCTTGGGTGAAATCTACCACAGTCTAAAACTGGGAGATGAGTCAGAGGGAACTGAAGAAACAGGGAGACGGTAAGACAAATTAAATGGGAAAATAAGGGCAATGATCTGCCTAGCAGATATTCAGTATTCCTACAGTCTTGTTACTTTTGTTTAAATGTTTGAATCAATGCTCCTAGTTTAATAAACAAAACAGATGCAAAATCTGCAGCTAAGTGTTAGGAGTGAATGTCAAGGCACAGCGAGCAATCTGCATGTCCCCTGAGACTGTGTTTTTTGGTCCAGGGTGAGAAACCTGTTGTTAGAATTGTTCCCAGATTATATCCCACCGGCCCTGATTACCTTGATGTTGGAGAAATGTCTCGAGGGACGTAAATTGCCTAGAATCATTTGCAACAGCTGCCAGCAACTGCAATTCTATGTTATTACAAAAGCAATCTCCCTTCCTGGGAATTTGATTTGCAAAAATAGAAGAATTAATAGAAATAGAAAGAAAGGTTCTAAAATAAGATAAGTTTCCAAAAACCAGGCACCCTTTTTGACACAAGTATTCCTTATGTTCTCAAATGGGAGTAATTACAGAACTGACTGTCACAAGATGGTACCCTGCTTATGAAAAATAAATCTCTCCCCTGAATTTAGGCAGGCTCGAGTCAATATTTCTTGCAGAAGAAATCTCTCCTTTAAGCTCAGTATATTTTCTGGAACAATGGATATTGAATTGTGTCTGTTAATATAATCACTTGACATCTACCGTTTTGTATATTTCGTGTTCCAGTGAAACCTTCTCTGTATTGCTAATGAAATAATTTTTTTATGTTCTCAATAATCATTATTCTCTTTAATGAAAAGTTAGGGCAGATCTTTCAGTCCTTACATGTGGGAATAATTTCTATTCTCACATTACTTTCTTGAGTAACTTAAGCTGACTTGAGTGAATTAAAGTTTTGTAGGGATGGCTTGTTCATAACTTAAGTGCTAATTGACATCTATTTCAGAACATGACATTCTGGAATAAACCCTACTTTAGGACATTAATGCAATTATGGTTTTTATAACAATTAGTATAATTATGTTTTGGGTAATAACTAATAAGTCATTGCAGTGGAATGTAAGGTAATGTCTCCTGCCAGCTGCCTTCAAAAATCCGCTGCCAGAGACAGTGAGAAAGATCTGTCCTGAGTCACATGGAGCATCTCCCACAAACATGATGAAATGGAAGAACAGGAGACATAATACTTCTGCCTTTTAATTTTGAGGCATGACTAATACTAGTGCTTGGAAATTTTGGAGTTCTAGTGTCACAGACAAAACAAATTGTTTCATTTCAATGCCTTTGCATCAGAAAATGAGTCAGGTCCAGTCTAATAAGTGATTAATAGCTAAAGTGAGCCGCTGGTGCTTTATTTCCAATCCCCTGCTCTGCCTCCTCTTTAACACTCAGGTAACTGTCAGAAAGGGACCCGGCTATTACAGATGACAAGGGGTAAATGCCTTCATGTTGTCCTCCAGAGGTTAAGGTTTACCAACCTCAGTTGGAAGCCACAATCTCCAATAACCATTAATCCACTAAACTCCAGTACGAGTGAACATATTTATGGCTGCAGTCACTAAAGGGTGAAATAAAGATTAGTTTTTAGTTAGGAACGCAAAGCTTTTTAGATCAATACAGACCCACTGCTGAAATCAATCTAAAGTTTGGAATTTTTAAGTAAAGATTTACTGGGCTTCCTTATACAGTTAATTTTCCAAAGGGGGAATAGTCTCAGCAATGTTACATAGTAATCAAATTGAGTAAACACTAGTCAGTTCGTAAACTGACCTCAGTTATGCGCGTAGCAAATGAGTGTACAGCAATAAAAACACCCATAATGTGGATAGTAAATTTGCCAATAAACAGGTAAAGCCAAAATGCACATATAGACTAACATGATAAAATATTAGTAGCTACATTTGCCTATTTGAAAACATAAATAATCAATAGACATTAATAATGAAGTTGTTCGTGCGTTTCTTTATTACTGTGCATATTAAGTGTTTCAATTATTTCTACTTAGTTTGATAGATAAATGTATATGCACATTTTATGCCTTGAAAAGAATATAGGATTACTCTTCAAAACAAAAGCTACTGTTTAGATGAAAGAACAAGTGGACTGGAAATACACAGCTTGTTATACCCCTCTGCTGTTCATGTTTGATGCATGTATACAATTTATTATGCAATTTCTTGAGATTTGACAAAGTAATTGTCTGGCAAACCATAGCTTTAATGATGGTTTTTCTGCTTCATACAAAAGGTCTGAAGGTAGTGTAGGAAAATGACTTAATAGATCAGTGTCTATAAATGCTGTTAATGCGTATTATATATATGTATGCAATGGTAACCCAAGTTATTTTCTGAGTTACCGCACAATATGTTGTGAGATTCCATGTGGTAAATTCGTTTTTTTGTCATCAGAGCTACTGCATGAAATCTTATACATTGAGCTGTAACTTCCAAAATAACTTGGGTCATTGCCCTAGCTTTAGTCTTGGTATCTGTTACTGGGAGTTCTTGACGGTGGACCAAGGGCTGTGAAGAAGCCTAGATGTTATAATAGCACCATGGTAGCTTAAAAAAGACAGAATTTCCATTGTTAATCCCATTTTAAAGGGCTTGTCGCTTAGCACTTAAAATCCATTCAGGTCTGAAACCAAAGTCAGGGTGCAATATATAAATTTCCTTTTAATCATATTCATTTTAAATCATTGTGGCTATTCTTGAGATAAGGAGAACAGAAATCCTAAAATTTTATTATTTTGAACACTTTTGCAGTCTTTTGTAACTAAAATATGTCTAATTTTAAAAAATGAAATTTCTCAGCAGAGGGATGTTCTTCATTTTACCTGTCTCTCTGTTTTATCATCGGTAAAGACTATTGGCTAGATTCATAGCTTGTGTGAGCAAGCACTGGGTCCACTAGGACTGTCCCTTTACATTAGCAATGAGCCTTTGTCTGCTGATGAGCTGTACTCAAATGGAGTTGAAATGGAAACCTTTTCCATTTTTCTCTAGCGTCGATTCTCAGCCCATGGATATTTGGGATGTTTATTTATAACTTGGTTTAAATTAATATGAGGCATTGGGCATAAAGGAAGATGCTATCTTGTGAGTAATAAGTACCTGAAAATCACCCAGGCAATTTGAGCTAAAGAAAAAAAAAAAAAAGAGATAAAGTTCTGTGACTGGGCTCCGACATCAAGTATCGCTTTATCCTATTTCATCTCCATTTTTTAGAATTAATTGTATCTACCCTCATACCTGCTTTTTTCCTGCCATATACAGCTCATGGATGAGGTTGTTGATAGCAGGGGGGACTAAAGTCTCCTTTTAATCCTCCGGTACAACAGAAATAGAGCTACTATTGATTTTCTCACACTCCTCATTTGGCACCATGCAAATATTTGAAAAGGTGAGGGGGGAACAATTTCCAGCTGTAAATGGTTGGCATATCCTTCACACCAAAGCAGACCACAGATAATCTTCTTGTATTCCAAGGCAATGTCACTCAGAGCCAAATACAAGGACATTTTTATTATGGGAACAAGATGCTGGCCTGACACAGCTGGCTGGTGACACATAGAGCCCTGCCAGCCATTTAGTGATGACTTCTTTTTGGTTTCTACTGCCTGGGCCAAATTTAAACCAGGAAGCTGGACACAACTGTCCACTTCGCTGAAAGGAAGAGAAACATTTCAGCAAAGGAAAAGGATTATTCTCCTGTTCCCATTTTCTCCACACTCAGGGTATCTGCTACTAAAGTTATATCTTCTCTGACAAAAAAAAAAAAAAAAAAAAAGTCCTTGTTTATCTGGGTACTTAGCTGGGTTAAGTCAGAGCCACAAGTGGGTTTCACCAAAATCACCCTCACCAACTAGTGAGGGTCAACACCAGTTAGGGGAATAAGGCTTGACCTTCACTGGCTACATAAAGTTAAAGATTACCTGGCTTTAATCTCATGAAGCTCTGTCTCAGTGTTTTGTGTCTGGGGTTTTTTTCCCTCAGCAAACTAGCTAACTTGACTTAGCAGGTTCTGACTTTTAAAATGCACTATGGAATAAGGGGTGAAGCAGCGTATTGACTATTTCACAATGGTGAATAGGTCTGGTTACTGAGCGAGCAATGATACGTGATCTCCACAGAGAGATCACCTTTTCCCCCTCTGCAGCAGAACAAGACTACTATTTAAAAACAGCCCTAGTATTTATGCAGCCAGGTCAGTTGGTGCTCTGTGTTATCTTAGAAAGATGGAGTAAAGCAAGGGGAGACCATAAACCTTAACTCGCATTTCCTTTGTCTTTTTATACTCATGTTTAACTTATGCCCCCAAAATTATGTTAATGAATAAGTATCCTGATAGTCAAAGTTAACACCACATTTTATTTTAAACTATTATTTCCTCACAAGGGAGTCGACATCCAATGAGTCCTCTCTGCTACATCCAAAGGGAGGAGACCATCTTGGGCAGTTGAAATGGAGCACTATGGGAGAGATTTCTGTCCCCACAACACTTAGATGTGATGGAGAACAAAAGTCTTTGTCAGCAGACTTTGCTTGAAAGGGAATTAAAAAATTTCTCGCAACTCTTCTCTCCCTTAAAAACTGTTAGTGCTCCCTTGGGGCTTGTGAGAGCCACGTTAAACCTATGGATTATGTATTACTTCAGTACAAAAATGTACTCAAAATCTAGCCATTGCAATTCAGCTAGTTCTTGACGTTCTGAAGCCTGCCCTTTCCCCTGTGTGTCTCAAAATGCTGCCTCAAGAAACCAAGCAACTGGGATGGAGCACTCTCCCACTTAGGGATGGCTCCTTAGAAAGTTTGACCATGACTTTAGAGCAATTGTTGTGCCATTTGCCACCAACATATCCTCCTCCTAGTTCTGCAATGAGTCTTGTGTGCACCAGGCTGGGAAAATTCAGCCAAACTGAACGGCGAATGCAGACGCATGTCCCATGTCAGGTAAGCATTCCCTTTCAAGACAGCACTTAAGAATATGCTTTAAGAAATGCTTAAATGCTTTCCTGAACAAAAATGGACTTAAGCACAAGAGAGTATCCTTTAATTGGGAGTACAGTGCAGACACAATCACTAAAGCTCGTATTATGTGCCTGAAAATCGAGTCCCAGAGCATAAGCTTTTCCAAGTGATGGTTAGAGGGTTCCTAGTTGTCGCATGGTTCTGTACAGAAGGATTTGCTTAATCCACCTTGCTTTTAGATTGCAATTTCCCCAAGCTTAGCTGCTTCTTTTAACAGTTTTGAGTTCTGCCCCCGCCCCCCCCCCCCAGTTATTTTAATAACTCTTTCAGAGGCAATACCTTATATTTTGATTTTTCAGAAGCTACTGGTTTTCTACAAACTTTATTCAAGTCATCTTGATTGCATAGCACTGCATTGAATGGGTTTTTTTTTATTTTTTATGTAGTTTACCCCATGGCCTTTTTGGGGACTGTGAGAAAAGGAAGAACAGTTTGTCTTTTGATGCTTTTAGGATCACTTATTTAGGGTCCGGTTCAGCAGCTCCCTGTCCATTCCCACCAGAGCTTTGGGTAAGCAGGGCAAAAGTCTGAATACTTAATGTGTTATATTATGACTGTTACTGAAAAAAAATCTGTTCTATATACATTCAGGCATAGAAACAATACTTCACGATATGTCTGTGTGTATAATTAAAACCAGTCAGCATTCCTGGAGGAATCTCAAAGCACTAGGCAAGCACGGATTAACCAGGACACAACCCAGGCCAATCAGAATGCCTGGACATCTCTGGGGGCAGTTGTGCCAGTCTCTAGAGGCACACGGCTGCAGCAGCCATTGGCATAGCAAGCGTAATATAACATTCAAAAATACCCAGCTGGGGATGGAGCTGGGGCAGATGTGCTCAGCAGGGCCAACGGACCACAAGCCAGGAGAGCTTTGGACTGCACTAATGAAAACTCTTTTTAGCATTTGTTAACCAAAGCACAGAGATATTAAAGGATGTACCTGGGTCAAGGTTGTTACATCTATATTATTAGACCCAAGATAACTTTTGATTTCAGATCTCTTTCCCTCCCAGCTCCTTGCAAAGCCTCACATCTCCTCGGTTTCCAGGGAAAAGGCCCCCTCAGGTAACAACAAGGCACCTGCAGGCTTTGGATGGTTCCCAGGCCCTAATCCCAAAGTGTGCAAGCCGGCGTAGGTACAATCGCTGTGTGCCAGAGGTGGGAATCCAGACATCCAGACTTGTGGGCCTTGGCTCTAACAACCACCACCACAACCTCCTGAAATCTTCCACTCCTGTCCTACTCCTGGACTGACACTGGCAATGGATGAAGTGAACAGTTCACCTGTACTCCAGCAACAGTGCGGCTCTGCTTCCAGGTCTACCTTCAGAAGTGCGAGCCTACAGACTTACACGTCAGAAACTTCAAGGTGGGTTATACAACAATGTTCAGGACGAGGAACAACATTGCTGGTAACAGCTGACACAGCTGCTGGTCATCTATTTGTATAGTACTGGTACTACAGAAAGGACCTATGGGCTCAGATCTTTCCAAACAACTAGTATGGCATGTTGCCCAACAAAAATGATCCAAGTTTACCCACAGTCTTTACCTCCCTGGAAGGCCCCCCACGAGGACTTCCCTCTCCTGTGGTGAGAGATCCCATCCATGTACATGAGTGCTGTCATCTCTGTTCTACTATCTGAAATGCAGCAGTGACAGAAACGCAGACTGTTGAGAGAGTTCAGCAGGCCAGACAATGTGCACAAAGGCAATGTCTGTGCCCCAAACAGGGGAGCCAGCTGAAGCTCTGTTTCTGACAGCAGATTCAATGACAAAGGGGCAGGTCTTCAGAATTTACACTTACTTTTGTTCTTAATAATTAAGATATGGTGCATGTAACTTGATTTCTGAGCTGTGCCAGGATACCAGTGTATATTTCAACAACAAGATCTGCAAAAAATCTGCAAAACATCAGTTGTGCAGAGAGATATTTCATATTACAAGCATAGATAACAAAGGAGTTCTAGATTTCTCTTTTTGATATAATCATTGTTATGGAAAAGTATTTACATTGCTTATTTACTGAGGTTGTTCCCTGAGATTTTAATGACAATGCCTTATACTATCTTGACGAAGGTCTCCTCTGCATGAGGACCTCTTCCTTTAATCACAAGATGTGATCTGGTTCCTTGTGCAGTATTGACCTCCCTGCTACAAGCCTCGGCAATGAGGCTCCGGTAAGTTGAGGAGTCTGCATGGATGGAGAGAGATGAGCTAAAGGAAGACAAACAAAAGTACATCTATGAACCTCTTGCTTTAAAAAGATGAAAGCATGGGACACTGCCTGCTGTTCTTTGGAAATCCTGCT